>NC_057801.1:266047539-266248531 GCF_018294505.1 Triticum aestivum | reverse complement strand
CTCTGAGCCGGGAAACTGTTTTCCCGCTTTTATTACTACTTGTATGACTTGACTACTACATTTATTCATGATATGACTTGCTAATAGAGTATTCATAGTTTGATATCCTATTCTCCACATGTGTCGGTTGTCGCTCTAGAAGATCCACAGAGTGTTGTACCGTTTTTGCATGTATTTTCTCCTTTTGGCGGCGGGGGCGGTTTCGGTGCAAAATGGGCGTTCACTTTGGAAGCCACGACCTCTCTGGTTTCCTCCTCATTCATCTCGTAAGCTAACTTCTTTTTGGCACAAGGCTCGGGTTTCTTCTTTGGTGCTCTCTTCCACTTTTGTCCATGTTGCTGGGACATAAGGGGTGTAGTCAGCTGATGCGGCAGAGATTGATATGGCGGACTCGCGTTAGGATCTGCATTGAGGTGGGGTGGAGTCGGCTGACATGGCGGACTTAGAGGTGGAGGAGTCAGTGGCCTTGGCCCTGAGTTTGGAAACACGATGCAATCCTTTCTCCAAACAACGACACCACCTCTGTCTCTAGGTGGGGTGGAGTCGGCTGACGCGGCGGAGATTGATATGGCGGACTCGCATTAGGCTCTGTATCGAGGTGGGGTGGAGTCGGCTGACGAGGTGGACTTAGAGGCGGAGGAGTCAGTGGCCTTGGCACCGAGTTTGGAAACACGATGCAATCCTTTCTCCATACAACGACACCACCTCTGACTTCTTGCTGTGTCTCCTCCCCTTCACCTCCAGGAATGTCAAGCTCTAGTGATTCATATCCCAACAGAACTTCATCCACCCAGAAACGAGCATAGCCAGCTGGAACCAGATTACCATGGATGGTTGCTTCAGGTGCAGCCGGTAAAGCAAAGTCGTCCGCCACCTTCATGGATATGTTGTTCATTTGCATGCGTAGTTCACAACTTGTCCTCTCTTTGATATCATCCACGGGGTAGCGAGCCGGCAGTTCATCATCGGCCTGGACCCCCATGGAACCCATGCTGTTTTTTCGCAAAGATGGGACGGGACTATCCAATGTTGGATCTGCTTGCTCCTGCCGCTGAGATGCCCTTTGCTAGCTAATTGTGTTGATCTGCTCTTGCTGTCACATTAAAAGCATTCCAACTCCATGTTCTTTGATTCTACCTTTTGAAGTCGGTCTGCATCCCACTTCTTTTTTCTCGCACGGCTTCTATAAGTGTCGTTCCACTCCAAAAACCCCTGAACCCACGGAACAACACCTTTGCCTCGTGTTCGTCCTCCGTGTTCAGGATTCCTGAGGGTGCGTGCAAGCTCGTCGTTCTCTCTCTCGGGCTAGAACACTCCCGTTCGAGCATCTTCTATTGCTAGAAGTAAAGCGTCTGGGGCTTTTTTAAGATCTGCCTTTTCAATATTCTCCCATGCGCATAAAACCAATTCCTAGACCTCTCGGGCCAATCCTTTGTTTTTGGAATGACCCCTGCAGCAAGCATCTTGGCCTCAGATTCTTCCCACTTAGGCATGCCTCTCTTGTAGCCACCTGTCCCCAGAACATGGTGACACTCTTTTTTGGTAGCATTTATCTTATTTTTTCTCGACCGTTCCTTAGCTCACTAAAAAAATACACTTCCGCGATGATATGTGTTTGTCACAGTACGTCGCATTTTTTGTCATGCATGTACATCCATGACGATTTTATGACAGAATCAAGATAGTCATACATGTGCCATCGTAGAAGTGTTCCATGACATTACCAAAATTATCATCACGGAAGTGTCCACTTCCATGATGATAAATCGCGCGTCACAGAAGTGCTTTTGTCAAGGGTGACTGACACATGGCATCCACCGTAACGAAACGCCGTTAAGCTATCGGGTTCGGTTTTGGATCCGATAACCCGTTAACAACCCGGACCAATGGGAAATTTCCACGTGTAAAATTCTGATTGACCGGAGGAAACACGTGTCAGATTGTCAGTGGGCCAGATGTCGCCCGTCCATTGGAGGAGACATGCCTATGATACGTCGACACGTGGCGGGGCCCAACAGAGGCCCATATAGGTTAAAAAGGTCAGGCCAGTCAAAGGCCCGTAGTACTTACTCAGGTACTAGTGGGCCAGCCCAATAACGGCCTATTTAATAAAGGCCCATTTACGGCCCGAAGCCAGATCTGGCCCGTTAATTGTTCGCCGAATATTTGGACCCAATTACAGCCCAATGACTTTCGGCCTGTTAGAGGCCCGATGTAGATATGGACCCATTTCAGCCCGGTGTGACTTTTGGCCTGGCAATGGCCCGTGCTGCCCATGGGCCATATATGGTCCGACGGGACATGGGGCCACTAACGGCCTGTGATAAAGGTGGCAACAGTGAAGCCCAACATGACTTTGGGCCTGTTAAAGGCCTATCATATAATTCGGCCCGTTGATGCCTGTACTAAGCTTTCGGTCTCTTAAAGGCCCATGATACCAGTGGGCCAACTAAGGTCCGAGATATGTTTCGGCCTAGTAACAACCCGTGATATAACTGGGCCCAAAAAGGCCCGGTCTACATTTCAGCCTGCTGAAGGCCCGTGGACGACTAGTGAAAATTGAGGCCCAACATGCATTTTGGCCTGCTAAAGGCCCATGGTTTCATCTGGGCCGTAACAGGCGGGTAGAATATTTAGCCTGTTAATGGCCCACCGCTACCTGGGCCAAACTAAGCGTTGGGTCCACAAAAGGCCCAACTAAAATATAGGCCGGAGTAAGTTGTGGGCCTGGCGCAAAGTGTGAAGGCCCCAATCATTCGGGCCCAAGAAAGATGCAGGCCGGCCCAATTGTGGCCCGCTAAAAACCAAGCCCCTTAGAGGCGAATGTTTCGGTCCGGTCGATTACATCTAATTTTTTTTCCAGATAGCGAATGATGGTAGTAACTAGTAGGCATTAAGAACAAACCTACTCTATACAATAAACAAATTACGACATAGTAACTAAGAATAAACCTACACTATACAATAAAGGATTTATGGTATATTACATCCACTGGGCATCGAAGTTCGCCACCAGTGCTCATAAAGCGCAACGAAGAAGCAGATTACAAAAACTGGGCACCATTGTAGTGTAACAAAATAATACTGAACCGAGACCACTTCCAAGACAGTTCAAGAAAGGTTAGCCTTGCGCGGGAACTGTTGCACAAGCTGCTGAGCAAGGTTGTGAGACCGGCCTAGCATGTCGGACATAGCTTCCAAGTGTAGCTGTTTAGCGATGAGGTTCTCATTGGTGTTCTCCGCAATCTTTCTTAGAGATAGGACTTCAAGTCAAAGTTGAGTTGCAGAATGCCTTTCTGCTAGAACTTGGGACTGAAGAAGTCGAACTGATTTAGACAACGAATTTTGTGAGTTTGTCTGACTGCTAGTCTCAAGTAACTTGAACACTGCATCAAGACAATACTTTGGGGTTGTCTCGCTATCTTCAAGATGTTTTGCCTTCTTTGCTGCAATATATGTTGGGTTTTTCTCACAGCCTTCAGCAGACTTGTGCATGCCATCAGGCATATCACCCTGAAACAAAGCAGAGAGATGACAGGTTTTGCACATGTATAAACAAAGATGATAACTGTGATGTCAATTCCATCCAATTTCAAATTAGAAAATAAAGAGTAAGTTCAAAATATCAATAGCATAATTTGGCATTGTTCATAATGCGGGGAGCTTCACCACACTACTGGATTGCCATGTCAACATAACAAGCATAGATGAAGGGCAAAGACAATCATTGTATCTATTTTGGTTAATGTGCATGGCATGTTATTCATATCATCAGCCACATCAGTAAGATAAAACAGGAGATGACAAGGTGCAAACGTGGGCTGCTTCATCACACACTGGATTATAGATCCACAAAAACAAGCATACATATAGGGAGTATTGAGTAATGTGCATGGTATGAATAAGGAATTTGGTTTTACAAGTAAAACTTAGAACTTACGGTTCTTGCGAACATGCATTTTGATAGAAACAGGAAACTAAATATCAGTAAATGATAGGGAGTATGAGAAAATTAAACAACAGTTGAGGATAAAGGCTTTAGAAGGACTGACTTACGTTAGCAATTAACACCGACTTTATAATGCCCTTCTCCATGTCAAGGGGAGGATAACTCAAGAATTTCAGCACAGAATGTTCTTCATAAGCATTGCCTGCACTCTACATTTTGTAGAGAGTAATTATAGATATGATAATACTAGAAGGGATAGAGGATAATGAAGATAAGATGCTGATTGATGCTACATAATCAACTACCAATCCATGGAAGTACAAGCGTTACAGGACAAAATGTACTGACAAGAGCAATGGGCTACACTTCTGCACTGGCATTGTCTATGTATTCTACTTTTTTGGTAAGATTAAATATAGATCTGATCTTTTTTAGTAAATGGTGGACAAGGGAGATAAGATGCAGAATGCTACACAATGAACCAATCTCTCTTCCCATAATCCAAAAATATTTTGAACACAGGTGTACTGTACAAAACGTTCTTATATTATGGGACGGATTGAGTAGTTGTTAATGTAAGTAAAGTGATAGACGACGTTCAGTCCTTACAAGAGGACTGCAGAGCTAAACCTCTTCAAAAGCATTGGGTTAATTCTAAATTTATGTAAGAGTCCATACGGATCTTATAATGTCCACCAAATGGACGACAACGAGGCTAACATGTGCAGTGATGCTACATAATCAAACAGCTATGAAAGTAAGTATGGTCATACAGGGCAAGAGGTACTCACAAGAGTAATGCAGTGTGCAGTATAGTTGTGAGATTCGGTGGTCCCTTGAGAATGAATGTTCTTCTGCTAACAGTTTTCATACAAGTGAGACGTTAAGGAAAATGCAGAAATGTAGTTCAAATTATGATGTGATATCATAGACAGTACCTTATGCTGCAGCCGAGACCAATGTGTAACAAGATTATCCCAGTCACCATCAGATAAATGTAGCACCAAAGACTTTACAGAAATTTCATTTAGAGGCTTGCCATCGAAGTGCGCTTGCCTCAGGTAGGAACGATACTTCATCAACGAGTGCTTGAAAAGCGCAACCAACCCTTGCTCGTCTTCACAATCCAGTTTGGTCCTCGCCTATTTAAAAGAATGAAATCTTGTGTCTTCTGTCAGCAGAAACATATGCAGCAATGACCATGAATAACATTAGTACATTACTTACGCGTAAGTTGCGGAGGAAGACTGGAATTGTTCTGTGTCTGCGGTATAATCTTTCCATGAAGGAAATATGCGCACAAAGTTCTAGACAACAATATAAGCTTCGTCTTCTAAACTGGGAAGACATGGAACAGGGGTCCTATTTGCTGCAATTGGGGCTCTCTCTGGTTCGAAAAGGGATTTGGCAACTGGATTTGGTGTACTCTTTGCTGGAATGGGGGTTTTACGTCGTAGAGCTGGTGCTATGTCAACTGGCATCATCATACTGTTTGCTGCAGTTGGGGTCTGATGAGTTGGGGCATCAGAAATGACCAGTGTAGTAGGGCTAGAGTGTGCTAGAGTTGGGGTGTTTTGTGGGTCAGGTGATATTGCAACTACACCTAATGGGCTATTTGATTTATCAGGTGCCACTACCTTTTCCAAATACTTTGCTTGTGATCCTCCGCGATCAGCAATCGCCCTCTTCCTTTTGAACGTCTGATACATAAGAACAACATTTGAATGGATAAATATGGTATGATGACAGATGTAATATGTACTGAAAATGGATAGGCAGGGCGTATTCACATACACGATGTGTAAACTAAGCTAATGGTAGTTCAACAAAGTAGAAGCAATGCAAAGCATCAGTTGTGAGATATGTGCGACCAATATAACCTTGGAAAGTTAGAGCAAGCACCTTGATGAGTGAATAAGATAGGGCATCTGCCTCTGACTCCTCCACTAGGGAGCTACATTGACTTAGGTCTCCCTCTAGCTCAGAATCACTGTTAGGATCATATTCTGAGCATGAATCTGTAGGTGGAGAGCGTTTGCATTGCAATGCATCCAGACTTGATTTCAGTCCCTTAATGCCAAGTTTGACATCCATGACATTGTTCTACTTTATTCTTTTCATGCGCACAAGCTCATAATCATTATGATGCTGTTCAGAATCTGAGATTCATGAAAACATAAAAAGTAGTCAGATTATCTATGGAATGCATTGCAGATTCAACTCGAAGAGTGTCTCCCTATAAACCCCTGCATATGCAAAGTTCACCCCCAACCGTGCTGACCAGACCACACAGAAATAAAAAAAACCCTATGTCTCTATAACAGGCAGACACACATTTCAAAACTGAAGTAGGAACATTAGAATCATATGAAATTCGTATTTGAACAAATAAACTAAGGAATTATGAGTGGCATAATGTTTAGCTTCAAGGGTGGAGTGTTGGTAGTGCGACACAAAGCAAGTAGGCAGATTGTATTCCATGTAAAAGATCGAAGCCTATGTAAAAGCTGGAAATGACACTTTCTTTCTATACAATGCAGTGCTCGTTGCCCACACATGATGAAAGAGATCACACAGAGAAATACTATTCACTCATGTCTATAGTTCCAGTATTTTGAAACAGGGTGGTCCACCCTAAAAGAATATTGACAACAAATATGACAAGACAAGCATAGATGTAGTGAATCAATCATTTACTTGTGAGCTTACTAGGACAAGTATGCAGAATTGTAACTGCAGTAAGAGACCGTCCAAAATCTGAATCAAGAAGTTTGTCTAGCACTTATTGTTTGCAACTAATCGACATGAATAATTGGATATTATATTGAATGAGTAAGAAAGACAAGTAAAATTGTCAACAAACCTGGCTTGCAGTAGTAATCTGGGTCAATGTCACTACGACCAACAATCCAAAATGACTAGTGTCTGTTCCTAGGGCCGAAATTCTGAAAACCCTGTGAACTTTACAGGTACTTGATACATCTCCGTCATATCTATAATTTTTGATTGTTCCATGCCAATATTATTCAACTTTCATATACTTTTGGCAACTTTTTATACTATTTTTGGGACTAACATATTGATCCAATGCCCAGTGTAAGATTTCGCAGATTTCGCAGATTTTTATACAATACTGGAGACTTCGCAGATTTCATCAAGTGTAAGTCAGCAACATCATATTTTTGCATGAAAACAAGTTTATAGTAGTAACGTCAGGGCATATCATGGAAAACAAGAGGGAACACAATCAATGCAATGCAACAATACCGATGAAGGGGGAAAACATCCGGAGGGGTCTTCCCAGCAGTGCTAGTGGTGACCTATCACAATACTACATGATACCGGCAAAGGGGGAAAACATCCGAAGGGGTCTTCCCGGCAGTGCTACTGGTGACCTATCACAGTACTACATGATACCGGCGAAGGGGGAAAACATCCGAAGGGGTCTTCTCAGTAGTACTACTGGTGACCTATCGTAGTACTACACGATACTGACGAAGTGGGAAAACATCCGAAGGGGTCTTCCCGGCAGTGCTAGTGGTGACCTATGATGCATCACTAAGCATGATAGTAAATTTAAAGCAAACAGATGCATCACTAAGCATGACACGACAACAAGCAGTGCTAGGGGTGATCTAATGTAGTACTACACATTGCAGACGGAGAGGGAAAACATCCGGAGGGTTTTTCCCGGCGTTTGGCATTTTCCGGATGGTTCTATGTTCGTAGTGCTAGAGAGGTGTGACAGATGAACTAGTTGCATATTCGGATTCGTTGGATTTTCTGAGCAATTTTCATATATAAACTAATTTCATTCAAGTTACGGTTTATTTTATATTAACTTTCAAAGTTTTAAACATATTCTGAAATTATTATTAATTCTAAATAAAGGTTAATGCTATGTGTACCCAGCAGAGTAAAAACAGCAGTGCACACTATGGCTGACAATGGGTCCCAGTTGACTGCCCAGTCAGCAGTCAACTGTAGACTTTGACTGGTTAAAGTGGTCCTTGTCGATGTCAAAACTGGTGGATCTTGGGTAGGGGGTCCCGAACTATGCGTCTAAGGCTAATGGTAACAGGAGGCCGGGGACACGATGTTTTACCCAGGTTCGGGCCCTCTCGATGGAGGTAATACCTTACTTCCTGCTAGATTGATCTTGATGATATGAGTATTACAAGAGTTGATCTACCACGAGATCGTAGAGGCTAAACCCTAGAAGCTAGCCTATGATTATGATTGTTGTTGTCCTACGGACTAAACCCACCGATTTATATAGACACCGGAGGGGGCTAGGGTTACACGGAGTCGGTTACAGAGAAGGAGATCTACATATCCGAATTGCCAAGTTTGCCTTCCACGCAAAGGAGAGTCCCATCCGGACACGGGACGAAGTCTTCAATCTTGTATCTTCATAGTCCAACAGTCCGGCTGTCCGAGGACCCCTTAATCCAGGACTCCCTCAGTAGCCCCTGAACCAAGCTTCAATGACGATGAGTCCGGCGCGCAGATTGTCTTCGGCATTGCAAGGCGGATTCCTCCTCCGAATACTCCATAGAAGATTTTGAACACGAGAATTGTGTCCGGCTCTGCAAAACAAATTCCACATACCACCGTAGAGAGTACAATATTCCACAGATTTGATCTGCTGACAGCTTTTTATGACATCACGCCAGATCTGGTCTTTATTCGAACCGTTTTTCACAACCAGCCATCGCACATATCGCGAGGCAGTTTTATCGGCACGTCTTGTCAAAGCAGAGATCATGTCCCCTTATCACGGGATTCTCATCAATATGGGTGTGGGTAACCCAACCGTGCCATCAATCGTGGCGCTTGGGGAATAAGCGATCTTAACAGGCAAGTGGGGACGTGCAGGATCTCTGCTGCCTTTATAAGGGGATAAGAACTCCCTTTTTCACCCACACCCTTCTCTGCTCATCCATTCCTTTTCGCTTGAGCCCTAGTGCCCAAGCGCTCCTCTTCTCCGCCCGAAAAAGGCTTCTTGAAGATGTCTGGATCTGGAGCAAGAGGCAAGTGGATGGCCTCTATCTTCCGGGAGAAGGATATCAAAAAGCTTCGGGGGGCGGGTATCTGGCCAAGAGAATTGGCCACTGTCTTCCGACGGCGGGACAGGTCATCCCCACTCCGGAACCCCACGAGAGGGTGGTATTCCTCCCTCATTTTATCCGCGGGCTAGGGTTTCCCCTTCATCCATTCGTTCGCGACATCATGTATTATTACAGGATTGATTTTCATGATCTATCCCCAAATTCCTTCTTCAACATCTCGACATTCATCGTCGTGTGCGAGGCCTTTCTCCGCGTCCCACCGCACTTCGGCTTATGGCTGAAGGTTTTTAATGTGAAGCCCAAGGTAGTGAGTGGCGAGAACGCCGAATGCGGAGGCGCCATGGTGAGCAAGATGCCCAATGTCACATGGCCAATAGGTACTTTTAATGATTCTGTCAAGGAGTGGCAGCAGCAGTTGTTTTACATCACCGAGCCATGTGGCAAGGAATGGGCCGCCGCTCCAGAGTTCAGATCCGGTGCCCCCCTGTGACTTACGTCCTGGCACAAGAAGGGCTTGAACTGGGCTTCGTCTGACGAGCTATCGGAGCTCCAGACGCGCGTCCAAGACATGGAAGACAAGAACATCAAGCTCATCAATGTAGTCCAGGTGATGTTGGTTCGCCGGATCCTAACATGTCAACACCGGGCTTGCAATCTATGGGAGTTCGACCCGGACAAGCACCAAACCCTGCTAGAGCTCTTTGGCTCTACGCACAAGGACATCTGGAAGGTGCTTTTTAAGTCTGGCAAACCATGGCCGGACTCCGCCGAGGACCGCGGGTACCAACTGTCCCGCCCCGCAAGTTCGGTAAGTAACTGTATGTTGACAATTCATGTGTTTTATCTGCACATTCTTAGGAAGATACTTAACATATTTCCCATCAATTTCCTAGGGCTGGGCGAAGAAGGCGGGGCGGATCTACTGTCCGGCCTCACTGCCAGAAGAACCGGCCGGCCCACTTCTGATGAAGATGCTGGTCCCAGCGCCTTATAAGGTGCCAAAGAAGAAGGCCGAGAAGGAGGCCAAGAAACCAGGGAGGCCTCCATCGCCGTGGAGCCTCGGACACAAAATCCGAAGACTCCAATGCCCATTCTTCCTTCTAAGAGGACAAGGAGGAGGAGGAAGACGAATCCCCCGCGGGGAAAAAAGAAAAGGACGGCCTCCACATCCTTGGAGGCCGAGTCGCCTAAGAGGGGAAGAACTCCTATTCAAGAGGAGTCCACCGCCGCCGCTGATATCAGCCCGGAGTGGGATCCCAGGGCCGAGCCCCTGGTGAACTCGTGAGTATAAAATCCGAACATGCTCATGTGTCCAGACCTGTCGCGGCGTGATATTTTAATCTAAGCCGTACATTTTTCAGTCTGGCGAGGTCCCGCGCCGAACAATCCTCGTCAGAGGATTCGCTGGGTTCGGATGCAATGGGGAGCGGGACACCGCCGAAGGCCCCCTCCCCCAAACATATGACTGAAACCGAGGTTTTGTCCCAGAAGGACCTAGGCCATGGAGGGGGGGAAAGATAGAAAAGGCGGCGCCAGGAGGCCAGACTTCGGGGTCGGAACATATGGGAGAGAAGGCTCCCGTGAACGTCGATGGTGGGGGTTATCTTGAATCCGGCCCCCAGCCGGACATGATTCTGGAGACCCATAAGGCCGTAGGGTCAGGCAGGTGACCTCCGTCAGCTGGAGGAGGTATGACTGCTCCACCGGCAACCTCTGTCCAACTAGAGGTGTCGGCCACTTTATTGGCGGCGCTGAAGGGTGCATCCATCGTTGATGAACACCGTGCCCTTATTGGTGCGGTGATTGAGAAGATTCAGTCCGCTGAGAGTGGACTGAATGAATCCTGTATCAGCCTCATAAGAGGCCTTGAGGTATGTTTTATGAGGTTTTGTAAGAATGTCATAGTATGGATAGCAGCCCCTGATTCACTGTTTGGTGAAAGAAAGAACCGAACAGAGGATCAATTTTATGTTCATAGGAGACTAATTTGATGACATCTATCACTCTTTTATATAAGCAGGCATCTATAGCGACTGTCGCCTCCCATGCTGCGGAAGTATCCAGACTGAGGCATAGTCTGGAGAGGGCCGAAGGAGAACTTGGCCGGGTGCAGAAACAGCTGGAGGAAAACCAAGGTATACAAAAAACCTTGTTTATTTAGCACAAATGAAGAGGTGTGTGCGATGAAAATATTTATAATGTGCTCTAGGGGCGACGGCCGAAGTTGAGGCCCTTAAACAGGCTGTGGCCGAAGCCGAGAAGAAGGCAGCCGCGGAGCAGGCTCTCCATAAGAAGCACGAGGCCAGAGTTATTGAGGCTGAGCGAGAGCTTCAAGAGGCTGTAAATAAATGCGAGACCTTGGAGCAGAGTTTATCAGGGAAAGAATCCGAAGTCTCCCAGGCTCGCCAAGCCGCAAGTGAGGCCCGGGGGGAAGCCCAAGGTGCCCTGAAGGAAATCCAGGAGGCTAGGAAGATTGCGGCTGGTAAGGCTTTTTCTATACAAAGCGGGTATTTGAGAGGAGAAAATCAAGTTTGATAGACTGAATTTTGATTTCTACAGGGGTATTTGCAGAGCTGCCGCGCAGCATATCTGATGCCACCCAGTTCTACCGAGCCAAAGAGAGGAATAATGCGGATAAGCTTTTGTGGATGCAGTATCTAGCGCCGAATTATCCGGTGCCTTTCTCCAATCAACTGAAGCAGCTGGTCGAACTACATAATGCGGCCGAGCTAGCCATGAAGGATTTAATTATCCGGCGTGGCCCGCTGAGCCGATTCCCAGCAGTTACTTCAGACTCGTGAAGCGGCTTGTGAGTGCCTGCCCTCGACTCGAAGTCATCAAGTGGTCGGTGTGCATAGAAGGTGCGCGAATGGCCTTCGCCCGTGCAAAGGTGCATTGGGGGAAGATGGATGTGGAAAAGCTAATGACCGAGGGACCGCCGGAGGGGAAGGAGCACCGCTAGCCCGAACTGTATTATGAAGGTGTCTTGAAAGGAGCCCGCCTTGCGGCAGAGCAATGCACCAAGGACATTATATTTCCATGAATACGGTCATGTTTGTCTTTGTAATGTTTGAATAAGGTCATTTTCTATTATTTATTGCTTGTCGTTTGGAAGTTTTTCCTGTGCAGCCGTTTTATATACTAATCCTGAGAGTCGCCCAGTCGTCGGCTTCCGCCCCCATGTAGTAAGTACGGGGTGTTCGGGATAAACCTGAGCACTCTTTATCCCAGTTTTGGGTCCCTAAAGGAGGTGTTCAGCACAGCAAACCAGGCAGTTGGACTATAGGGCTTTATCGCTCTCACTTAGCCATAGGAGTTTTTCCAAGGAAGGTAGGCGCAGCCCCTGGTGTTTGGAAGACCGCACGAGGGGCTCTATAAGCGCCTGAACGGAAGAGGCCGATCCATCGCACGCTGCATTGGTTATGGCATTATGCGGAAGAAATCCTTAAATATTTTAGAACCTCTCGAATAGCTGACCAGCTCTCGCTACATCATGACAGTCAGTTTTCGGCTTTCTCTACTGAGGTGCTCGTTCGGAAGAACCGGGACACAATCGCAGTAGTTCTCCCAGTGCTACCTTAGCCAATATAGCGGAACGTAAGGTACCAAAACATAGGAGCCCGACAAACCCAACTATAGACCCAAGACATGATTCGGAGCTGATGCATATAATGCTATAAGTTTGAGGTGCCGAGTTTCCGTGAAGGTGTTCAGACTTTTTTGCCGTAGTATGGGCATGATAAAGCCCCTGGCATATTAAGGCATATCGCGATAAGCAGCCGCATTTTAACAAAAGAGTTTTAAATAAGAAATAGCAGCAGATGAGCATCACATAAATTCACATGTTGTATTTGAATGATACGTCAATGCATATGAGTACAGATGATGTGATAAAAAGAAGTATGTTTGCGGAACCTATTGTTACCAGGCATGAGGAAGTTGTGCTCAGATCCGAGGTGTAGTCGGATGATCATAGAGGGGAATATCTAGAGATTCCCCTACGCGCTCGAACTGTTTCCACGCCATCCATCCTGGCCTACGTAAAGGTAAACCTGCAAAGAAAATGGAAGAAATGGTTTTGCGCCACAGGGCGGTTGAGCCGTGGTGTGTGGCTTGTATTATCTTTTTCTGGAGTGTTTTTAATTAAGCTTCGGGCGAGCCGGGCTATCCTGCCGCGCAGTAGTTTGGACTCCTTTGGCGGTGTCCGGGAGCTTGGACGTCGACTCGAAGTTCGACTAGAAGGTGCCATCTGTTGCTCTTGCTATTAAAGCGGTCGTAGACTCTTCGGCAGTGAGGGGTAGTTCGGACCTGCCATTAACCGTGATGATGCCATGTGGACTGGGCATCTTTAATTTACGGTAGGCATAATGTGGCACCGCGTTGAACCGAGCGAACACGGTTCGTCCGAGCAGTGCTTGATGGTCACTGCGAAAGGGGACAATGTCGAAGACTAAATCTTCGGTACGGTGATTGTCCGGAGATCCGAAGACCACTTCCAGTGTGACTGAGCCCATGCAACAGGCCTCTACACCTGGTATGACACCTTTGAAGGTGGTTTTTGTGGGCTTCATCCTTGAGGGGTTGATGCCCATATTGCGCACTGTATCCTGGTATAGCAGGTTCAGGCTGCTGCCTCCGTCCATAAGGACTCGTGTGAGATGGAATCCATCAATGATGGGGTCGAGGACCAGTGCGGATGATCCGCCATGACGGATACTGGTAGGATGGTCCCTGCGATCGAAAGTGATCAGGCCAGAGGACCATGGGTTAAATTTTGGGTCGACTGGCTCCATTGTATAGTCTTCCCTTAATGCACGTTTCCACTTGGGAATGTGGCTTGCGTATATCATATTCACCGTTTTCACCTGGGGAGGGAATTTCTTATGTCCTCTTGTGTTCGGTGGTCTGGGCTCCTCGTCGTCATCATCGCTTTGAGACCCCTTCCCCTTGTTTTCGGCATCTGACCTGCCGGCTTGTCTGAAGACCCAGCATTCTCTGTTGGTGTGGTTGGCTGGTGTTGCTGGGGTGCCATGAATTTGGCATGGACGGTCGAGTATGCGGTCCAAACTGGACGGGCCTGAATTGTTTTTGTTGAATGGCTTTTTTCGCTGATCGGACTTGGAGCCACTGAATCCGGCATTGACTAACGTGTCTTCGGCACTATCACTGTTTTTGCGGCGCTTGTGTTTGTTGCGCCGTGGTTTGTCGTTGCTATCCTTGGCTTTCAATGTGCCAGGATTGCTTGTTGTGTTGTTGCTACGAGCCAACCAGCTATCCTCGCCTGCGCAAAAGCAGGTCATGAGTGTTGTGAGGGCTGCCATGGACTTTGGCTTTTCTTGGCCGAGATGTCGGGCAAGCCACTCGTCATGGATGTTATGCTTAAAGGCCGCTAGGGCTTCGGCATCCGGACAGTCGACAATTTGGTTCTTTTTGGTTAGGAACCAGGTCCAAAATTTCCTGGCTGACTCTCCGGGCTGCTGGGTTATGTGACTTAAATCATATGCATCTGGTGATCGCACATAAGTGCCTTGGAAGTTGTCAAGGAATGTGTCTGCCAGGTTCTCCCAACTCCCGATGGAGTTTGCCGGCAAGCTATTCAGCCAATGCCCGGCCGGTCCCTTGAGTTTTAGTGGGAGGTACTTGATAGCGTGTAGATCATCTCCATAGGCCATGTGAATATGGAGGAAAAAAATCTTCTATCCATACCGTGGGGTCTGTGGTACCATCGTATGGTTCAATGTTCACGTGTTTAAACCCTTCTAGGAATTCATGATCCATTACTTCATCAGTGAAGCATAGGGGATGTGCGGCGCCTCTGTGCCGGGCTTCATTGTATTCGGCTCGGCCGGATTTGTTAGTGTATCCGTCGTGACGGTCCTCGTCACGCGTTGGGGCGCGCCCCCGTGATCCTTAGATCGATCTTGACTGTCCTGCTTTGCTTTTCAATTTGTCTCGCTGGTCATGCATGGAGCCCCGGGCCTTAGTGTTACTGTTTGTTTGGCGCCGAGGTGCGGGCTGGACTTTGGGCTGGTACGCCGCTTTGTCGCGGCCACGGGGTGGCCGGCCAGCCACGGGGTGGCCGGCCAGCCACATCATGTGCTGGTAGTGTGGGCTTTAACGCCTCCTCCTCGAGTTGAGGTAGCAACTTGCGCTTTGGGTAACTTTTGGTGAGGCGCTCGAGTCTGTATTCCTCGGCAGTCAAGACCTTGGTCCATCTATCAGTTAGCAGATCTTGATCAGCTTGAAGTTGTTGCTGCTTTTTCTTCAGGCTTTTTGCAGTGGCCATAAGCCAGCGCTTGAAGCGCTCCTGCTCGACGGGATCCTCAGGCACGATGAATTCTTCATCGCCAAGGTTCACTTCGTCTTCGGAGAGAGGCATGTAATTATCGTCCTCTGATTCTCCATCTATCGCCTGTTCCTTAGGGCTAGCTTGCCCATCCTCTTGCTCGCCCTGCTCGATGCCTGGCTGGGCAGGATTGTTTTCGTCTTCGACACCATCCGGATTGTTATCTCTTGTGCCGGTATCGCTATTCTTGCTATGGCGGGGCTTGGAGTGGCGCCTGTGACGCTGGTGCCTAGATTGCTTCTCCAAGGGGTTATCTTCCGTTGCCTCATCGCCATTGCTTTCTTTGGGGGTGTCCACCATAGATATATATCGTATGATGAGGTGGCTGTCCAGCGCCCTATAGGCAGTGGTTCCTGTTCTTCTCCTGCATCATCGTCCATACTGTCGATTTCTTCAGAGTTGAAGTCAAGCACGTCGGTTAAGTCATCGACAGTGGCTATTAGGTGGGTGGTGGGTGGGAACGAATTTCTTCGTCGTCCGTTTCCCACTCGAGCCGGACATAGTTCGGCCGAGAATCTCCCGATAAGGAAAGAGATCTTAATGAATTTAGCACATCACCCAAGGGCGAGTGCCGAAAAATATCCGCGGCGGTGGACTCCATGACCGGTGCCCAATCAGATTCGATAGGCACGTACGTACGCGGTTCGGATCCTGTAGCCGATGACGAGTCCGAGGGTCCGATGACACCACCTTCACAGGAGGTGGGATCAGTGTTCGGCTCCACCGCCGATGAATGTGCGGCCTCCGTGGCAGGGTCCATCCACCCGTCCTCGGAAGGCATGATCTGCTCTGGATTAATTCCCGGCACCGCCACAGGTGCGATCTCCCGAACTCTGTCCGATGGCAGATCTAAGTCATGCTTGTCGTGACCGTTCGGCGCACCTGACATGGGCTCGAATCCGTCGAAGATCAAGTCTCCACGGATGTCGGCAGTGTAGTTCAAGCTTCCAAACCTGACCTGATGGCCAGGGGTGTAGCTATCGATCCGCTCCAGATGGCCAAGCGAGTTGGCCCGTAGTACGAAGCCGCCGAATACGAAGATCTGTCCGGGAAGGAAAACCTCCCCCTGGACCGCGTCGTTGAAGATGATTAAAGGAGCCATCAAGCCTTATCGCAACGGCACAGTGGAACTCTCAATGAAAGCACCAATGTCGGTGCCAAAACCGGCGGATCTCGGGTAGGGGGTCCCGAACTGTGCGTCTAAGGCTAATGGTAACAAGAGGCAGGGGACACGATGTTTTACCCAGGTTCGGGCCCTCTCGATGGAGGTAATACCCTACTTCCTGCTTGATTGATCTTGATGATATGAGTATTACAAGAGTTGATCTACCACAAGATCGTAGAGGCTAAAGCTAGCCTATGATTATGATTGTTGTTGTTCTACGGACTAAACCCTCCGGTTTATATAGACACTAGAGGGGGCTAGGGTTACACAGAGTCGGTTACAAAGAAGGAGATTTACATATCCGAATTGCCAAGCTTGCCTTCCACGCAAAGGAGAGTCCCATCCGAACACTGGACGAAGTCTTCAATCTTGTATCTTCATAGTCCAACAGTCCGGCCAAAGTATATAGTCCGGCTGTCCGGGACCCCTTAATCCAGGACTCCCTCAGTCCCCTAGACCCACATGTCATTGAGAGGGGCAGCCCAGTCAGCATATTCACTGGGTCAGCTGGGCCCACGGCACCCAGCTGCCAGTGCCACTAGAGGTGGGCTCGGGCGGTGCCACGTAGGCGGCAGTGTCGGAGATGCTCCAGTGAGCCATTTTTGCGGTGGAGGGGCTCGACTGTCGCCGGAGTTAGCCGGAAACGCGGCTCCGACACTCATCTGGGACACGACCGATCGTTTTTGGACGAGTGCTGCGTCGCGCGTTGCCCAGTGGTGTTGGTTTGGGCGGGGAGCGACCGGAGTAGCGTCGATGTTGAGCATGGCAGCGAGGAAGCTTCGGCCATGGAGGGTACAGTAGCTAGGGCTCGCAATCAGCAACGTAAGGAGGGGGGAAAACAAGGTAGGGATCATAGCAGTTGCAGAGGCGTCGACGGCGAGGTCGGGGATGGCGTACGGTCGCCGGCAATCTCGATGCAGAGGCGGCGGGGTTGAGCTCAATGGAGACGTTGCAGGGGCTCTGGCGACGTGCTGCTTGGCGAGGTCAAGACGATGCTCAATGGGCTCGGGGAGGGGCCGGAGAGAGCGGTACGATGTTGGTGATCTCTGGTAGTTGGAGGTTGAAGACAAGCGGCCTAGTGGCGTGGTGGTTCTCGATCTGTTCTCCCGGGCGGTGGCTGGCCCCGGGATAACGCTTATATAGGCGGGACCTTTAGTCCCGGCTCCAGCCATGAACCGGGACTAAAGGTCCATTAGTCCTGGTGTATGGCTGGAGGCAGGACTAAAGGCCAACCTTTAGTCATGGTCCCAGCCACGCACCAAGACTAAAGGTCTGTTTTCGGTGGTCCAAATTACGCGCGGGAGAAGGACTTTTAGTCCCGGCTGGTGGTGGCAACCGGGACTAAAGGTGTTTTTCATGTTTTCTGTTTTTATTTTTTGCTTTTGTTTCTACTTAGAGACAATATATAGAGTTTCTAAGTGAATCTTTTTTGCTTTAGTTCACAAAAATTATAAACTTTTTGTTAGTACCAGTAGTTTTCAAATTTGAATAGTTTAAATTTAAATTCTTTGAAACTTGTGTGAGTCACTAGTTTGTGAATAACTTCAGTTTAAAAATAGATTTTTGAGTGACTATTTTTCTTGTTGTTTAATATTAGTGTGTTTTATCAGTATGTTCAATTTGGGAATGTTTAGGATATTTTAAAGGGGTGTTTTAATCCAAAACAAATTATGTTTAGCTCTTTTAGTTTTATACCTTGTTCCTTTGTTTTAATAGTTTTTTTTATGTTTTCTGTTATTCTTTTGCCAAGTTAAATTATGTTTCTCTTGATCAACATGAGGAGTTTAAATTTTCATCAGAGAGTGACAAATAGTTCTATCAAGTTGTTTTTCATAGGTACCATTCCCGTAACATTTTGCATTGAAGGGCCAGCATCAGGTGGTGGTTTGTCAATATGTTTTTGAAAATATGACACAAGGTGATCAATGTTGTCAAAATATTTCTTCCAGAATCTAAAGCCCTTTGGGTATAACTAATACGTCTCCAATGTATCTATAATTTTTTATTGTTCCATGTTGTTATATTATCATTCTTGGATGTTTTACATTCATTTTATAGCAACTTTATATAATTTTTTGGGACTAACTTATTGACATAGTGCACAGTGCCAGTTGCTGTTTTTTGCTTGTTTTTTACTTCGCAGAATATCAGTACCAAACGAAGTCCAAATGCCATGAAACTTTTTGGAGATTTTTTTGGACCAAAAGACACTTGGGAGCCAATAAAGTGCACGAGGGGAGGCCCATGGGGCCCACCACCCACTTGGGCGCGTCAGGGGCCGGGTGGTGGGGCCCATGGAGTTCTCCTCCATCGCCTCTCAACTCTATAAATACTTAGATATTCCATAAACCCTAGGGGAGTCATCGAAACACAATTGCAGTCGCCGCAAGTTCCAGAACCATGAGATCCAATCTAGAGCCATATTTCGGCCCTCTGTCGGAGGGGAACACGATCATGGAGTGGTTCATCATCCTCATTGGTGCTCCTCCAATGATGCGTGAGTAGTTCAGCATAGACCTACGGGTCCGTAGGCAGTAGCTAGATGACTTCTTCTCTCTTTTCAATTCTCAATACAATGTTCTCCTCGATGTTCTTGGAGATCTATTTGATGCAATGACTCTTTGCAGTGTGTTTGTCGGGATCCGAAGAAGTGCAAGTTTATGATCAAATCTATCTATGAATATTATTTGAGTTCTCTTTAATGTCTTATATGCATGATTGTTATAGCCTCGTATTTCTTCTCCGAAACTTTGGTTTGGCCAACTAGATTTATTTTTCTTGCAATGGGAAGAGGTGCTTTGTGATGGGTTCGTTCTTGTGGTGTCCTCACCCAGTGATAGAAGGGGTAGCGAGGCACGCATATATCATTGCTATTAAGGATAAAAAGATGGGGTCTATTCCTACATGAATAGATCTTGTTTACATCATGTCATCATTCTTATTGCATTACTCCGTTTCTCCATGAACTTAATACACTAGATGGGCATCGTCTCGCGTTGATTCCAATTCCCAAAAATCACATATATTCCAAAAAAAATCTCCGTAAGTTTTTATCGCGTTTAGACTTCGTTTGATATGGATATTCTATGAAACAAAAAACATGCAACAAACAGGAACTGGCACTGGGCACTGGCATGAAACAATCAAAAATCTCCGTAAGTCCCAAAAATAATATAAAAGTTGCCAAAAGTATATGAAAGTTGTAGAATATTGGAATGAAACAATCAAAATTATAGATATGACGGAGACGTATCAGCATCCCCAAGCTTAATTCCTGCTCGTCCTTGAGTAGGTAAATGGTAAAAAAGATAAATTTTGATGTGGAATGCTACCTAGCATAATCTTGATCGTATAATCTAATCATGGCATGAAAATTAAGACACGAGTGATTCAAAGCAATAGTCTATAATTTGACATAAAGACAAGAATACTTCAAGCATACTAATAAAGCAATCATGTCTTCTCAAAATAACATGGCCAAAGAAAGTTATCCCTACAAAATCATATGGTCTGGCTATGCTCCATCTTCACCACACAAAGTATTTCATTATGCACAACCCCGATGACAAGCCAAGCAATTGTTTCATACTTTTAATGTTCTCAAGCTTTTTCAACTTTCACAAAATACATGAGCGTGAGCCATGGATATAACACTATATGTGGAATAGAATATGATGGTGGAGGTTGCATGGAGAAGACAAAAAAGGAGAAAGTCTCACATCGATGCAGCTAATCAACGGGCTATGAAGATGCCCATCAATTAATGTCAATGCATGGAGTAGGGATTGCCATGCAACGGATGTACTAAGAGCTATAAAAGTATGAAAGTTCAAATTGAAAACTAAGTGGGTGTGCATCCAACTTGCTTGCTCATGAAGATCTCTGGCATTTGTGGAAGCCCGACATCGGAATATCCAAGCCAAGTTCTATAATGAAAATTCCCACTAGTATATGAAAGTGATTACTCAAGAGACTCTCTATATGAAGAACATGGTGTTACTCTGAAGCACAAGTGTGGTAAAAGGATAGTAGCATTGCCCCTTCTATCTTTTTCTCTCATTTTTTGTTTTGTTTTTTTGGGCTCTCTCTTTTTTACCTCTTTTTTTATATTATTTTTTCGTCCGGAGTCTCATCCCGACTTATGGGGGAATCATAGTCTCCATCATCCTTTCCTCACTGGGACAATGCTCTAATAATGATGATCATCACACTTTTATTTACTTACAACTCAATATTACAACTCGATACTAGAACAAAATATGACTCTATATGAATGCCTCTGGCGGTGTACTAGGATGTGCAATGATCTAGCGTAGCAAAGATATCAAAGGATGGACAAGCCATGACAATACCATGCTAGCTATCTTACGATCATGCAAAGCAATATGACAATGAATCCTCAAGTCATGTATATGATGATGATGGAAGTTGCATGGCAATATATCTCGAAATGGCTATGGAAATGCCATGGTAGGTAGGTATGGTGGCTGTTTTGAGGAAGATATAAGGAGGCTTATGTGTGATAGAGCGTATCATATCAGGGGGTTTGGATGCACCAGCAAAGTTTGCACCGACTCTCGACGTGAGAAAGGGCAATGCACGGTACTGAAGAGGCTAGCAATGATGGAAGGGTGAGAGTGCGTATAATCCATGGACTCAACATTAGTCATATAGAACTCACATACTTATTGCAAAAATATATTAGCTATCGAAACATAGTACTGCATGCATGCTCCTAGGGGGATAGATTGGTAGGAAAAGACCATCGCTCACCCCCGACCGCCACTCATAAGGAAGACAATTCAAAAATAAATCATGCTTCGACTTCATCACATAACGGTTCAGCATACGTGCATGCTTAGGGAATCACAAACCTTAACACAATTATTTCTACCAATCCACAATTACTCACTAGCATGACTCTAACATCACCATACATTTATATCGCAAAACTATTGCAAGGAATCAAACATATCATATTCAGTGATCTACAAGGTTTTATGTAGGATTTTATGACTAACCATGTGAATGACCAATTCCTGATGACTCTCTAAATAGATATAAGTGAAGCATGAGAGTTTAATTATTTCTATAAAACATTTTCCCATGCTCCAACAAATATAAGTGAAGCAAAAGAGAATTCTACAAATGGCGGTTTTCTATGTGTAGAGAAACAGGCAATCCAAACTTCAAAAGATATAAGTGATGTGCATGAAGCATTCTATAAATCCATACTCAAAAGATATAACTGAAGTGCAAAGAGCATTCTATAAATCAACCAAGGACTATATCATACCAGCATGGTGCATTTATTAAAAGAAAAATAAAAGGCACATGATGCTCCAAGAATTTACGCATATCATGTGAACAAAACAAAAACCAAGACATACCGATAATTGTCGAATAAAGATGGGATGCCTTCTGGGGCACCCCCAAGCTTAGACGCTTGAGTCTCCTTGAATATTTACTTGGTGTGCCTTGGGCATCCTCAATCTTGAGCTCTTGCCTCTCCTCATTCTTCTCATATCAATACCTCCTCGATCTTCAAACACTTCATCCACATAAAACTTAACCGAACTTTTATTAGAGGGGTTAGTACAAAAGGGGTTACATGCAACTGAGGCAAGGCCTATACAAAAGGGTGGCTGCCGGGCAGCCCTGCCTTACGGGTAGAACTTGCAAAGATGCTCAATATTCCATGAGTTTTGCAATTGAATGCCATCTCCTGTCTCCAAACGGACTGCACCAGGTCTGCTGACTCGAACTAACCGGTAAGGGCCTTCCCACTTCGGCATCAACCTGTTTGTACCCTTGGTGGACTGAACACGCCTGAGGACAAGGTCACCTTCCTCAAAACACCAGGCATGAACCCTGCGGATGTGATAGCGACGCAGGGCTTGCTGATAGCGTGCAGCACGCGTAGTAGCCCGGAGACGGTTCTCCTCGAGTAGCACAACGTCATCACACCGGTGCTGATCCTGCGCTACTTCATCATAGGCAAGCACTTGAGGTGACCCATAATGAGTTCCGTGGGGATAACTGCTTCTGCCCCATAGGCTAGGGCGAAGGGAGTCTGCCCAATAACTTGTTTTGGTGTCGTTCTGAGGGGCCAGAGGACTATCGGCAGCTCATCGATCCATCGCCTGCCGAACTTCTGTAGCGTATCAAAGGTTCTTGTCTTGAGTCCTCGCAGCACTTCAGTGTTCGCCCTCTCAGCTTGTCCATTGCTTCTGGGATGTGCAACAGAGGCAAATGAGATCTTGCTTCTGAGGGCATGAAAATATTGCATGAAGGCACGGCTCATGAATTGGGTGCCGTTGTCGGTGATGATCTGGGTAGGGACCCCGAAGCGGCACACCAATTCTTTCAAGAACTTGATAGCTGACTGAGCAGTCACCTTTCTCACGGCAGCTACTTCCGGCCACTTTGTAAACTTGTCGATAGCAACGAACAAGAATTCACAGCCCCCGGCAGCTCCGGGGAAAGGGCCGAGGATATCGAGCCCCCATACCAAAAACGACCATGACAAAGGGATTGTCTGAAGAGCTTGTGCAGGCAGATGGATATTCTTGGAATGGAACTAGCAGGCTTCACACTTGGTGACTAGCTCAACCGCATCTTGGAGGGCTATGGGCCAATAGAATCCTTGTCGGAATGCTTTCCCAACTAATGCCCTTGATCCAATGTGGGAGCCGCACATGCCTTTGTGAATTTTAGCCAGCAGTTCCTTTCCTTCTTCCTGGCAGATGTACTTCAATTTCACAATGTTGGGTCTCCTTCTGTATAGAGTGTCATCAACAAACTGATACATACTAGCCCTCCGGGCTACTCTTTCAGCTTCATCTTGCTCATCGGGAAGTTCTCCAGTTTGGAGGAAATGAACTATGTGCCTTGCCCAAGTTGGAGCCTGGGGCTCGGAAACAAGGACTAGCGGCACCTCCTCATATGTGGGAGCGCGTTCCTCGACCGCTGGGGCCAGTGGTCTGGCAGGAGGGCGCAGCCCGGCAATTGATGGGAGTTGTTTCCGGTAGGGTCCCTACTAGGAGCCCCGGGAGGCTCTACTGGGAGGGGCTTACCGGAGTCCAACTTCCTCCTCTTAGCCATTGTTGCCGGGGATACAGAGGGCTGAGTAAGATGGAGAACAAAAGTTCCTGGTTCCACAAGAAGTTTTTGTGCAACACACTTTGACAGATGATCAATATGTTGTTTTTCGCACGGGGTACGTGCTCTATTTGCAATCCATCAAAGCACTCCTCCAATCTTCTCACTACCTCAACGTATGCCTCCATCAATGGACTTTGGTAATCCTTGTTGACTTGTCTCACCACAAGTTGTGAATCTCCTCAAATGAGCAGCTTCTTGATTCCCAATTCCTTGGCAATCCTGAGCCCGGCAAGGAGCCCTTCATACTCTGCTGTATTGTTAGTTGCCTCCTCCTGGGGAAAATGCATCTCGACGACGTACTTCAAGTGCTCCTCTGTGGGGGCAACAAGAAACACGCCAGCCCCTGTACCTTGTAGGGAGAAGGCACCATCGAAATACATGAGACATTCTTGGGGCGCCTCCTTGTCGGGGGTAACTGTTTCTAGTACTTCCTCATCAGGGGTTGGTGTCCATTCTACAATAAATTCTGCCAATGTCCTGCTCTGAATTGTTGATGTGCTCTCAAAATTTAAGCCAAAGCTGGATAACTCCAAAGCCGACTCCACTATTCTACCGGTAGCCTCAGGGTTTCGGAGTATCCCTTGCAACGAGAAGCGGGTGACAACCGTAATCTCATGGGCTTGGAAGTAGTGGCGCAGTTTCCTTGAGGCCATGATGAGGCCAAAAATCAACTTTTGCACACCAGAGTACCTCAATCTACCCCCTTGCAACAGGGAACTGACGAAATACACTGGGAGCTGCACCACTTTCTTCCTTACCGAGTCCTTGGGGTTGCATTACTGCCGTGCTCCTCTCTGTCCTGATCCTCATCCGATCCTACCGGGTTTTGCTCACTATCTGCTTCCTCTACTTCCTGCTGTGCCACTAGGGCTGCACTAACCACTTGATTAGTTATCGCTAAGTAGAGCAACAACGGCTCTTGTGGTTTGGGGGCAACCAAGGTGGGCACAGAAGACAAGTAGGCCTTCAACTCTTGTAACGCTGCATCTGCTTCCGGGGTCCACTTCATGGGCCCTGCCCTTTTCAAGATTTTGAAGAGTGGTAGGGCGCGCTCGGCAGACTTGGAGATGAATATGCTAAGTGCAACAACGCACCCTAATAGACGCCTCACATCTTTGACTGTCCTGGGTGCTTGAATCTGCTCGATAGCTTTGATCTTGTCGAGGTTGGCTTCGATCCCATGATGGGATACGAAGAATCCAAGTAGCTTGCCGGAGGGAACGCCAAACACACACTTCTCCAGATTTAGCTTCAAGTTGATCTTGTGCAGATTAGCAAATGTCTCCTCTAAATCTTGGATGAGGGTTCATTTGTCCTTGGTCTTGACCACAGTGTCATCCATATAAGCCTCAATGTTTCTGTGCAACTGTGGCTCAAAACCAATCTGGACTACTCTTGCAAAAGTGGACCCGACACTCTTTAACCCGAAAGGCATGCGTACGAAGCAGTACATACCACATGGGGTGATGAACGAGGTCTTCTCTTCGTCTTCCTTGGACATGAAGATCTAATGATATCCAGAGTATGCATCCAGAAAGGAGAGAAAATCACAACCTGAACTGGAGTCCACGATCTGGTCGATGTGCGGCGAGGGAAATGGGTCCTTCGGGGAAGCCTTGTTGAGATCCATGAAATCTATGCAAAGCCTGCATTTCCTGTTAGCCTTGTGAACGACCACTGGTTTGCTAACCATGTCGGATGCAGAACTGCTCTGACCAGACCAGTTGCCTCAAGCTTCTTAATCTCTTCTGCAATGAACTACTGCCTCTCCAAGGCCTGCTTTCGAACCTTCTGCTTAACAAGTTGGGCATGTGGGCAGAGAGCAAGGTGGTGCTCGATTACCTCCCTGGGAACACCATGGATATCAGATGGTTGCGAGACAAACACATCGATATTCGCCCGCAGGAAGGCAATGAGCGCACTTTCCTATTTGTCATCAAGGGTGGCGCTGATGGTGAAGGTACCATCAACGCCAGCCAGCCCTGCCGGGACCTTCTTCACATGTGGTGTAGCGACCTTGGATCTTTTGTTGTTGGAGCTCTCCAGCAAGTCATCAACAGGCGCAGCATACTCCGAAGAGGTACGCTTCCTGGATTCCTTGTTGGTGTCCCTGTTATCCCTCTCCTTTCCTCTGTTCTCCTTGGCGGGAACTGCTGCTGCAACTGCCTCTACCGTGACTGCGTCCCGGTACATCTTATCCATGCAAATGATTGCGTCTTTCTCATCTGATGGGATGAAAATGACTCCTACCGACCCTGGGCATCTTCAAGGTGTTGTAGGCATAGTGGGATGCTGCCATGAATTTTGCCAGAGCTGGGCGTCCAAGGATCCCATTGTACGGCAGGGGGAGATCGACCACATCAAACACAATCTTCTTAGTCCGGTAATTCAATTCGCCCCCAAATGTCACTAGCAACATGATCTTTCCCTTAGGATAACTCCTGCGGGGATTAACTCCTTGAAACGTGCCCGTGACCTTTAGCTCTTCCTCTACTATCTGAAGCTTGCTGATAACCTTTGGGGAAATCAGATTCAACCCGGCCCCGCCGTCAACCAACATCTTTTTGAATTTGAGGTTGTGAATTGTTGTTGATACCAACAACTGTAAACACCCTACCGCGATGGTGCGGTCAGTATGGTCCTCTTCGTCAAAGATGATGGGCGTGCGTGACCATTTGAGCGGCTTCAGAGACTCTGCCATAGGCTCCATGGCATTGACCTCACGCACCCACCATTTGAGTTGGCGGTGAGAGGAGTGCAAAGATACACCCCCCTGTCAATGCATAGGGCGTCAGTGGCCTTCTGGAATTCCTGCTCACTGGTTTCCACTTCATTCCCTCCATCACTCTCGTCATTGCAGACTCCCTTCTCTCGGCCCCTGGCAGGTTTCCTTGGTTCTAAAAGGGCTTGCCGGGGCGATTTACTTCACCGCCTTGGCCCTTCCCGCCAGCGCCATTCTGACCTTTTTCTTTGTCCCTCTTCTCATACTCAACCCTCTGCCTCTTGACGAGCTGCTCAACCTGATGACACTCTTGAAGATCATGGCCCTTGGTTCGATGGATCTTGCAGTACGGCCCATCGCCTTTCCCAACCTTCTCGGCAGCCGCAGCCTCCTGGCAGTTAGCGCACGCGGTAACTTCCTTGCCGGGGGCTTCGGCCTTAGCCTTCTTTGCCAGTACTAAGCGTGCCCGATCCTTTGACGGTCATCATTGCCTTATCCTTGCGCCTCTTGTTGCGCTTCTTGCTCTTCTTCCTCTGACTGGTGGATTCATCATCATCCTTGAGTCGATGTTGACGCAATCCTCCTCTCTAGGGAGTTTCCTTCCCTCCTTCACCCGAGCACACTTGTCCACCAAGGTCTAAAGCTCCTTCACAGTCTTGGGCATCGCACGTTCATCTTGGAACGAATCTTGCGGTTGCACACATTGGACTAGAAGGCAGCTATCACAGCTACCAGGTGGATATTTGGGATATTTCTGTGGACTTTGCTGAATCTCTGTAGATACTTGTGGAGAGTCTCTCCTTCTTTCTGTTGAAGAAGCTGCAAGTCACTGGGTCGTCCTGGTTCTTGATGGCCACCAGTGAAGGCGCCGATGAACTCATGGCACAGGTCAGCCCATGATGAAATGGAGTTCTCCGGCAGGTGCATCAGCCAAGACCTCACGTTGGATTTGAGTGCCAACAGGAAGTAGTTGGCAATGTTGGGGAACGTAGTAATTTCAAAAAAAAATCCTACGCACACGCAAGATCATGGTGATGGCATAGCAACGAGAGGGGAGAGTGTTCGTCTACGTACCCTCGTAGACCGTAAGCGGAAGCGTTAGCACAACGCGGTTGATGTATTCGTACGTCTTCACGATCCGACCGATCCAAGCACCGAACGTACGGGGCCTCCGAGTTCAGCACACGTTCAGCTCGATGACGATCTCCGGCCTCCGATCCAGCGAAGCTCCGGAGATGAGTTCCGTCAGCACGACGGCGTGGTGACGATGATGATGTTCTACCGGCGCAGGGCTTCGCCTAAACTCCGCGACGATATGACCAAGGTGGAATATGGTGGAGGGGGGCACCGCACACGGCTAAGGAACGATCCGTAGATCAACTTGTGTGTCTATGGGGTGTCCCCCCGCCCCCGTATATAAAGGAGCAAGGGGGGGAGGCCGGCCGGCCCCTTGGGCGCGCCAAGGGAGGAGGAATCCTCCTCCTAGTAGGAGTAGGACTCCTCCTTTCCTACTCCTACTAGGAGGGGAAGGAAGGGGGAGAGGGGGAAGGAAAGGGGGGGGCGCCGCCCCCCCCCTCCTAGTCTAATTCGGACCAGAGGGGGGAGGGGGCGCGCGGCCCATGCTGGCCGCCCCTCTCTCCTTTCCCCTAAGGCCCATAAGGCCCAATACTCTCCCGGGGGGTTCCGGTAACCCCTCCGGCACTCCGGTTTTCTCCGAAATCACCCGGAACACTTCCGGTGTCTGAATATAGTCGTCCAATATATCAATCTTTATGTCTCGACCATTTCGAGACTCCTCGTCATGTCCGTGATCACATCCGGGACTCCGAACAAACTTCGGTACATCAAAACTTATAAACTCATAATAAAACTGTCATCGTAACGTTAAGCGTGCGGACCCTACAGGTTCGAGAACTATGTAGACATGACCTAGAACCATTCTCGGTCAATAACCAATAGCGGGACCTGGATGCCCATATTGGTTCCTACATATTCTACGAAGATCTTTATCGGTCAAACCGCATAACAACATACGTTGTTCCCTTTGTCATCGGTATGTTACTTGCCCGAGATTTGATCGTCGGTATCCAATACCTAGTTCAATCTCGTTACCGGCAAGTCTCTTTACTCGTTCTGTAATACATCATCTTATAACTAACTCATTAGTTACAATGCTTGCAAGGCTTAGGTGATGAGTATTACCGAGAGGGCCCAGAGATACCTCTCCGATAATCAGAGTGACAAAACCTAATCTCAAAATACGCCAACCCAACATGTACCTTTGGAGACACCTGTAGTACTCCTTTATAATCACCCAGTTACGTTGTGACGTTTGGTAGCACCCAAAGTGTTCCTCCGGTAAACGGGAGTTGCATAATCTCATAGTTACAGGAACATGTATAAGTCATGAAGAAAGCAATAGCAACATACTAAACGATCAAGTGCTAGGCTAACGGAATGGGTCATGTCAATCACATCATTCTCCTAATCATGTGATCCCGTTAATCAAATGACAACTCTTTTGTCCATGGCTAGGAAACATAACCATCTTTGATAAACGAGCTAGTCAAGTAGAGGCATACTAGTGACACTATGTTTGTCTATGTATTCACACATGTATTACGTTTCCGGTTAATACAATTCTAGCATGAATAATAAACATTTATCATGATATAAGGAAATAAATAATAACTTTATTATTGCCTCTAGGGCATATTTCCTTCAGTCTCCCACTTGCACTAGAGTCAATAATCTAGTTCACATCGCCATGTGATTTAAGACCAATATTCACATCTGTATGTGATTAATACTCATAGTTCACATCATTATGTGATCAACACCCAAAGGGTTTGTTCACGTCGCTATGTGATTAACACCCAAAGAGTACTAAGGTATGATCATGTTTTGCTTGTGAGAGAAGTTTAGTCAACGGGTCTGTCATATTCAGAGCTGTATGTATTTTGCAAATATTCTATGTCCACAATTTTCTGCACGGAGCTACTCTAGCTAATTGCTCCCACTTTCAATATGTATCCAGATTGAGACTTAGAGTCATCTGGATTGGTGTAAAAGCTTGTATCGTTGTAACTTTTTACGACGGGCTCTTTTATCACCTCCATAATCGAGAAACATCTCCTTAGTCCTCACTAAGGATATTCTTGACCGCTGTCCAGTGATCTACTCTTAGATCAAAATTGTATTCCTTTGTCAAACTCAGAGCAAGGTATACAATAGGTCTGGTTCACAGCATAGCATACTTTATAGAACCTTGACTGAGGCATAGGGAATGACTTTTCATTCTCTTTCTATTTTCTGCCATGGTCGGGTCTTGAGTCTTACTCAACTTCACACCTTTGCATCACAGGAAAGAACTCCTTCTTTGACTGTTCTATTTTGAACTATTTCAAAAATTTATCAAGGTATGTACTCATTGAAAAAATCTTATCAAGCGTCTTGATCTATCTATATAGATCTTGATGCTCAACGTGTAAGCAGCTTCACCGAGGTCTTTCATTGAAAAACTTTTATTCAAGTATCCCTTTATGCTATCCAGAAATTCTATATCATTTCTGATCAACAATATGTCATCTACATATAGTATCAGAAATGCTATAGAGCTCCCACTCACTTTCTTGTAAATACATGCTTCACCGCAAGTCTGTATAATACAATATGCTTTGATCAACTTATCAAAGCGTATATTCCAACTCTGAGATGCTTGCACCAGTCCATAGATGGATCGCTGGAGCTTGCACATTTTTTTAGTACCTTTAGGATTGACAAAACCTTCCGGTTGCATCATATACAACTCTTCATTAAGAAAACCATTAAGGAATGCAGTTTTGACATCCATTTGCCAGATTTCATAAAATGTGGCAATTGCTAACATGATTCGGACAGACTTAAGCATCGCTACAGTTGAGAAAATCTCATTGTAGTCAACACCTTGAACTTGTCGAAAACCCTTTTGCGACAAGTCGAGCTTTGTAGATAGTAACACTACTATCAGCATCTGTCTTCCTCTTGAAGATCCATTTATACAATATGGCTTGCCGATCATCGGGCAACTCCACCAAAGTCCACACTTAGTTCTCATACATGGATCCCATCTCAGATTTCATGGCCTCAAGCCATTTCGTGGAATCTGGGCTCATCATCGCTTCCTCATAGTTTGTAGGTTCATCATGGTCTAGTAACATGACTTCCAGAATAGGATTACCGTACCACTCTGGTGCGGATCGTACTCTGGAAGACCTACGAGGTTTTGTAGTAACTTGATCTGAAGTTTCATGATCATCATCATTAGCTTCCTCACTAATTGGTGTAGGAATCACTGGAACTGATTTCTGTGATGAACTACTTTCCAATTCGGGAGAAGGGACTAATTACCTTATCAAGCTCTACTTTCCTCCCACTCACTTCTTTCGAGAGAAACTCCTTCTCTAGAAAGGATCCATTTTTAGCAACGAATGTTTTGCCTTCGGATATGTGATAGAAGGATTACCCAACAGTTTCCTTTGGGTATTCTATGAAGACGCACTTCTCCGATGTGTGTTTGAGCTTATCAGGTTGAAAAACTTTTTCATATAAGCATCGCAACTCCAAACTTTAAGAAACGACAACTTGGGTTTCTTGCTAAACCATAGTTCATATGGTGTCGTCTCAACGGATTTAGATGGTGCCCTATTAAACGTGAATGCGGCCGTCTCTAAAGCATAACCCCAAAACAATAGCGGTAAATCAGTAAGAGACATCATAGATCGCACCATATCTAATAAAGTATGATTACGACGTTCGGACACACCATTTCGTTGTGGTGTTCCAGGTGGCGTGAGTTGCGAAACTATTCCACATTTTTTCAAGTGTAGACCAAACTCGTAACTCAAATATTCTCCTCCACGATCAGATCGTAGAAACTTTATTTTCTTGTTACGATGATTTTCCACTTCACTCTGAAATTCTTTGAACTTTTCAAATGTTTCAGACTTGTGTTTCATTAAGTAGATATACCCATATCTGCTCAAATCATCTGTGAAGGTGAGAAAATAACGATACCCGCCGCGAGCCTCAACATTCATTGGACGACAAACATCAGTATGTATGATTTCCAACAAATCAGTTGCTCGCTGCATAGTTCCGGAGAACGGCGTTTTAGTCATCTTGCCCATAAGGCACGGTTCGCAAGTACCAAGTGATTCATAATCAAGTGATTCCAAAAGTCCATCAGTATGGAGTTTCTTCATGCGCTTTACATCGATATGACCCAAACGGCAGTGCCACAAATAAGTTGCACTATCGTTATCAACTCTGCATCTTTTGGTTTCAACACTATGAATATGTGTATCACTACTATCGAGATTCAGTAAAAATAGACCACTCTTCAAGGGTGCATGACCATAAAAGATATTACTCATATAAATAGAACAACCATTATTCTCTGATTTAAATGAATAACCGTCTCGCATCAAACAAGATCCAGATATAATGCTCATGCTCAACGCTGGCACCAAATAACAATTATTCAGGTCTAAAACTAATCCCGAAGGTAGATGTAGAGGTAGCGTGCCGACCGCGATCACATCGACTTTGGAACCGTTTCCCACGCGCATCGTCACCTCATCCTTGGCCAGTGCTCGCTTATTCCGTAGTCCCTGTTTCGAGTTGGAAAATATTAGCAACAGAACCAGTATCAAATACCCAGGTGCTACTACGAGCTCTAGTTAGGTACACATCAATAACATGTATATCACATATACCTTTGTTTAATTTGCCATCCTTCTTATCCGCCAAATACTTGGGGCAGTTCCGCTTCCAGTGAACAGTCTGCTTGCAGTAGAAGCACTCAGTTTCAGGCTTAGGTCCAGACTTGGGTTTCTTCTCTTGAGCAGCAACTTGCTTGCTGTTCTTCTTGAAGTTCCCCTTCTTCTTCCCTTTGCCCTTTTTCTTGAAACTAGTGGTCTTGTTGACCATCAACACTTGATGCTCCTTCTTGATTTCTACCTCCGCAGCTTTTAGCATTGCGAAGAGCTCGGGAATAGTCTTGTTCATCCCTTGCATATTATAGTTCATCACAAAGCTCTTGTAGCTTGGTGGCAGTGATTGGAGAATTCTGTCAATGACACTATCATCCGGAAGATTAACTCCCAGTTGAATCAAGTGATTATTATACCCAGACATTTTGAGTATATGTTCACTGACAGAACTATTCTCCTCCATCTTGCAGCTGTAGAACTTATTGGAGACTTCATATCTCTCAATCCGGGCATTTGCTTGAAATATTAACTTCAACTCCTGGAACATCTCATATGCTCCATGACGTTCAAAACGTCGTTGAAGGCCCGGTTCTAAGCCGTAAAGCATGGCACACTGAACTATAGAGTAGTCATCAGCTTTGCTCTGCCAGACATTCTTAACATCGTCAGTTGCATCAGCAGCAGGCCTGGCACCCAGCGGTGCTTCCAGGATGTAACTTTTCTGTGCAGCAATGAGGATAATCCTCAGGTTACGGACCTAGTCCGTGTAATTGCTACCATCATCTTTCAACTCTGCTTTCTCAAGGAACGCATTAAAATTCAACAGAACAACATCACGAGCCATCTATCTACAAACAAACATAGACAAGCAAAATACTATCAGGTACTAAGTTCATGATAAATTTAAGTTCAATTAATCATATTACTTAAGAACTCCCACTTAGACAGACATCTCTCTAGTCATCTAAGTGATTACGTGATCCAAATCAACTAAACCATAACCGATCATCACGTGAGATGGAGTAGTTTTCAATGGTGAACATCACTATGTTGATCATATCTACTATATGATTCACGCTCGACCTTTCGGTCTTCGTGTTCCGAGGCCATATCTGCATATGCTAGGCTCGTCAAGTTTAACCTGAGTATTCCGCGTGTGCAAAACTGGCTTGCACCCGTTGTAGATGGACGTAGAGCTTATCACACCCGATCATCACGTGGTGTCTGGGCACGACGAACTTTGGCAACGGTGCATACTCAGGGAGAACACTTCTTGATAATTTTAGTGAGAGATCATCTTAAAATGCTATCGTCAATCAAAGCAAGATAAGATGCATAAAGGATAAACATCACATGCAATCAATATAAGTGATATGATATGGCCATCATCATCTTGTGCTTGTGATCTCCATCTCCGAAGCACCGTCGTGATCACCATCGTCACCGGCGCGACACCTTGATCTCCATTGTAGCATCGTCGTCGTTACACCATCTATTGCTTCTACGACTATCGCTACCGCTTAGGGATAAAGTAAAGCAATTACAGGGCGTTTGCATTTCATACAATAAAGTGACAACCATATGGCTCCTGCCAGTTGCCGATAACTTCGGTTACAAAACATGATCATCTCATACAATAAAATATAGCATCACGTCTTGACCATATCACATCACAACATGCCGTGCAAAAACAAGTTAGACGTCCTCTACTTTGTTGTTGCAAATTTTACGTGGCTGCTACGGGCTTAGCAAGAACCTTTCTTACCTACGCATCAAAACCACAACGATAGTTCGTCAATTTGGTGCTGTTTTAACCTTCGCAAGGACCGGGCGTAGCCACACTCGATTCAGCTAAAGTGAGAGAGACAGACACCTGCCAGCCACCTTTAAGCACGAGTGCTCGTAACGGTGAAACCAGTCTCGCATAAGCGTACGCGTAATGTCGGTCCGGGCCGCTTCATCTCACAATACCGCCGAATCAAAGTATGACATGCTGGTAAGCAGTATGACTTGTATCGCCCACAACTCACTTGTGTTCTACTCGTGCATATAACATCAACGCATAAAAGCTAGGCTCGGATGCCACTGTTGGGGAACATAGTAATTTCAAAAAAAATTCCTACGCACACGCAAGATCATGGTGATGGCATAGCAACGAGAGGGGAGAGTGTTCGTCTACGTACCCTCATAGACCGTAAGCGGAAGCGTTAGCACAACGCGGTTGATGTAGTCGTACGTCTTCACGATCCGACCGATCCAAGCACCGAATGTATGGGGCCTCCGAGTTCAGCACACGTTCAGCTCGATGACGATCTCCGGCCTCCGATCCATCAAAGCTCTGGAGATGAGTTACGTCAGCACGACGGCGTGGTGACGATGATGATGTTCTACCGGCACAGGGCTTCGCCTAAACTCCGCGACGATATGACCGAGGTGGAATATGGTGGAGGGGGGCACCGCACATGGCTAAGGAACGATCCGTAGATCAACTTGTGTGTCTATGGGGTGCCCCCCCCCCGCCCCCGTATATAAAGGAGCAAGGGGGGAGGCCGGCCGGCCCCTTGGGCGCGCCAAGGGAGGAGGAATCCTCCTCCTAGTAGGAGTAGGACTCCTCCTTTCCTACTCCTACTAGGAGGGGGAAGGAAGGGGGAGAGGGGGAAGGAAAGGGGGGTGCCGCCCCCCCTCCTAGTCCAATTCGGACCAGAGGGGGGAGGGGCGCGTGGCCCATGCTGGCCGCCCCTCTCTCCTTTCCCCTAAGGCCCATAAGGCCCAATACTCTCCCGGGGGGTTCCGGTAACCCCTCCGGCACTCCGGTTTTCTCCGAAATCACCCGGAACACTTCCGATGTCCGAATATAGTCGTCCAATATATCAATCTTTATGTCTAGACCATTTCGAGACTCCTCGTCATGTCCGTGATCACATCCGGGACTCTGAACAAACTTCGGTATATCAAAACTTATAAACTCATAATAAAACTGTCATCGTAATGTTAAGCGTGCGGACCCTACGGGTTCGAGAACTATGTAGACATGACCGAGAACCATTCTCGGTCAATAACCAATAGCGGGACCTGGATGCCCATATTGGTTCCTACATATTCTACGAAGATCTTTATCGGTCAAACCGCATAACAACATACGTTGTTCCCTTTGTCATCGGTATGTTACTTGCCCGAGATTTGATCGTCGGTATCCAATACCTAGTTCAATCTCGTTACCGGCAAGTCTCTTTACTCGTTCTGCAATACATCATCTTATAACTAACTCATTAGTTACAATGCTTGCAAGGCTTAGGTGATGAGTATTACCGAGAGGGCCCAGAGATACCTCTCCGACAATCGGAGTGACAAAACCTAATCTCGAAATACGCCAACCCAACATGTACCTTTGGAGACACCTGTAGTACTCCTTTATAATCACCCAGTTACGTTGTGACGTTTGGTAGCACCCAAAGTGTTCCTCCGGTAAACGGGAGTTGCATAATCTCATAGTTACAGGAACATGTATAAGTCATGAAGAAAGCAATAGCAACATACTAAACGATCAAGTGCTAGGCTAACGGAATGGGTCATGTCAATCACATCATTCTCCTAATGATGTGATCCCGTTAATCAAATGACAACTCTTTTGTCCATGGCTAGGAAACATAACCATCTTTGATAAACGAGCTAGTCAAGTAGAGGCATACTAGTGACACTATGTTTGTCTATGTATTCACACATGTATTATGTTTCCGGTTAATACAATTCTAGCATGAATAATAAACATTTATCATGATATAAGGAAATAAATAATAACTTTATTATTGCCTCTAGGGCATATTTCCTTCAGGCAAACACCTTCTCATCTCTTCCTCCGGCAGCTTGAACAGCGATGGTGTAGATGCTCAAGAACTCTGCCAGGTTCAACCTCCCATCATACTTCTCGGGTATCTCTGGCTTGAACGTGTGAGCGGATGGCCGACGGACTTACTACATCTCACGAGTAAAGGCAGGGCACCCAACCTCGAAAGGCAGGCACCCGCCATCCTCGAGCGCAGGCTCGTCGACGTCGGGACCATTGCACCCATTGGTCTGACGGCGGTCGTCACGGCGTCGCTCAATGACGAGGCACGCGTCTCCCCTCCTCCTGTCCTCTGGGGCTTGCCGTTGGCCTGGACGTGCTCGAGGGTCGGAAGAGGCCATCGAGACGTCATCAGTCTCATGATTCTGCCATGCCCGTGCTGGTTGCCGTGGTGGGGAGTGCACCGTGGGGGTGGACCCTTCTGTACGACCAGCAGCGCGTCATTGTTGTCGCTTGGGGAGGCTGCGGCAGGCCAGCTCGCTGTGATCCCCCAGCCTTGGCGAAGCCAATTAGACTTTGAATGGTGGCTCTCCACTCATCCATTTGATCGGCCACCGGTGGGAACCTCAACAACAGTTGGACCCGCGCCATGGCCTCCGTAGTGGTGCTTGGCATTGGTGACGATGATGTAGATCACACTGTCGCTCGGCTTCTGACGGTGCCGATGGTGACAGCGTCATGCCCTCATTGTTGTGAGCCGGCCACTTGGATGGCATGGTGATGTGGTGAAGGCACTTGTGGGCCAGCGACTCCATTGGGCACGGTGGCCGGGTCAACCCACTCCGGGGGAGGCGCACGCGCTGTGGTCGTGCCCGTGGCGGGGGCGGCCGGAGGGTGGAGATTCGCCCCGAACCGGCGCCACCACTGTGGATGTGCCCTTCGGCGAGGGGAATAGGTACATACGGAATAACCCCTTCGCTCGTACCTCGTGGAGCATGGCCACTGGGATGTTGCTGATGATGCTCTCCTCCGGTGCCTCTCGCTCCTGCTTCGGTCGCGGGGGAGGTGGTGACAACGCTACCTGCGCCGACCGCGTCCCCCGCAACACCCACATCCTCGTGCGCCTCCGCATCCCCCGCGGAGTTGGTGGCCGTGGGTGGAGGAGCCTTCGAGGTGGATGGGTGGGCTGAAGCACCGGGTTTCTTCTTGGGTGCCATAGTCGATGGCGCCGTCGGTGATGAAGATGGCGATGAAGATGACGTGCTACTCATGCTTTCAGGTTCGCGCAAGTGATCCCCTTACCTGGCGCGCCAAAGATGTCGTGGGAAACCACGACCACCTATGGGACCAATGGTCCCTTGCTGGTTCGGCGGGGGGCTGGCACGTTGCACAAAGAGCATAGAAGCATGAAACAACACGATAGAGATCACACAGGCAGTCTTTACCCAGGTTCGGGCCGCCGTGAGGCGTAAAACCCTACTCCTGCTTTGGTGGATTGATGGTGGTGAGCGCAACACGCTTGCCCGGCAGGGTTGCTTCGGGGCGAAATGGCTACGCGCTATGAATATGTGTGAGGGTGGATTTGCCAACCCTTTCTACGGTTGCCTCGGGCCTGCTTTTATAGACAAAGGGGTCACCACAATGCCAAATCAGTCGTTATGCATTGATTAGATAGCAAACAGTGCTATCAGACCTAACTCTGCAGGCTGATAGGGCACATTAAATGCGCCGCTCAACGTCACATCGTAGCTTGCCCGGCAGTGTTTTTCCAGCTTCGCGCCTGCTCGCTCGACACATCGCAGGACGGGTGTTGCTTGGAGGTGTTTTATGTAGGAAGTGGCTGCCATGTGGCAAATAACAACCACTTAGTCACTTTGGAGCTTGACACCGCACCGATCGACGACATGCGTCATGATGAGGTGGTGCGGTGAGGTGGTTCTACCTCCGTAAGCCCCAGCAGGCCTGCCGGGGTGACCCGAAGGCTTGCTTCCGGGGGTGACCCCGTCCTCGCCAGGCTCGCCTGCCAGGCAAGGGAGGTTTTTTCCCTTAGCAATATCCTGCTTCTCTGGCTTAGTCTTGGTCCTCTTTTGTTGCATGCTGGTCCTCGAAGAATTGATCCCTTGTGCTTTGGTCTGACCTTGGTGCTGTAATCTTGTTCTCGTGCATGTGCACAGTCTGGGCAACGGACCAAGGGTTTGTTGCACCGACAAAGGGATTTGGCATACAAACAAAAAATGCATGGCAACCTCTGCTTCCCTCTGCGAAGGGCCTATCTTTTACTTTTATGTATTTACTTTTATGTATTTACTTTTATGTATTTACTTTTATGCAAGAGTCAAAGTATTCTTACCTATTCCTTTTATTTTTCTCTTTTTGCAAGCATCATGTGGTGAGGAAAGATCTAGGCACATATATCCACTTGGATATGAGTGGGCATGAGTTATTATTGTTGACATCACCCCTGAGGTGAATACGTCGGGAGGCGAACTATAAGCCCCTATCTTTCTATGTGTCCGGTTGAAACTTTTTGTTCATGAGTATGCTGTGAACGTTAGCAATCATAGAAGGTTAAATGATGGTTGAGTATGTGGACTTGCCTAAAGGCTCCGATACGTGACCCTTCCTGAAAATACGATGAATTGTAGTTACAAAGTTGATTGAGAACATAGTTTCTTGGTTTTCAATAATGTTTATGCTTTCTACTTCAATGTCGTGATGAATTGTTACTTCTTCATGAGAAGTTATATGATAAAATTTGTGTGATAAAGTTTTATGTTAAAGTTCTTTGTTGTTATAATAAGAAGCATGATGCTTCTATGTCCGTATTTTGTTTTTATCGACACCTATCTCTCTAAGCATGTGGACATGTTTTTCGATTTTGTTTTTTCGCTTGAGGACAAGCGAGGTCTAAGCTTGTGGGAGTTGATACGTCCATTTTGCATCATGTTTTCCTACTACTATTTATAATGTTTTTATGCATAATAATGCTTCATGGAGTAATTCTAGTGCCTTTTCTCCCATAATATGCAAGGTTTACACAAGAGGGAGAATGCCGACAGCTGGCTGGACCTGAAAAAGCTACGTCAGAGTTACCTATTCTGCACAACTCCAAATGAGCTGAAACTTTACGGGGAATTATTTTGAAATATATAAAAATACTGGAGCAAATAACTACCGGAGGAGCCCCCTTGGTGAGCACAAGACACCAGGGCGCGACTGGGTCCCAGGCGCGCCCTGGTGGGTTGTGCCCTCCTCCGGTGCCCATCTTCTGGTATATATGTCATTTTGACCTAGAAAAAATCAAGGGGGGACTTTCGGCACGAAGCACCGCCGTCTCGAGGTGGAACTTGAGCAGGAGCACTTTTGCCCTTCGGCGGAGCGATTCCGCCGGGGGAACTTCCCTCCCGGAGGGGTAATCATCGCCATCGTCATCACTAACAACCCTCTCATCTTTGGGAGGGCAATCTTTATCAACATCTTCAACAACGCCATCTCCTCTCAAACCCTAGTTCATCTCTTGTGTTCAATCTTTGTACTAGAACCTCAGATTGGTACCTGTGAGTGACTAGTAGTGTTGATTACATCTTGTAGTTGATTACTATATGGTTTATTTGGTGGACGATTATATGTTCAGATCCATTATACTATTTAATACCCCTCTGATCTTGAGCATGATTATCATTTGTGGGTAGTTACGTTTATTCTTGAGGTCACGGGAGAAGTCATGATGCAAGTAATCATGTGAACTTGATATGTGTTTGATATTTTGATGATATGTATGTTGTGATTTCCTTAGTGGTGTCATGTGAACGTCGACTACATGACACTTAATCATATTTGGGCCTAAGGGAATGCATTGTGGAGTTGTTATTAGATGATGGGTTGCTAGAGTGACATAAGCTTAAACCCTAGTTTATGCGCTACTTTGTAAGAGACTGATTTGGATCCAAAAGTTTAATACTATGGTTATATTTTATCTTAATATTTTTCTCGTAGTTGCGGATGCTTGCGAGGGGGTTAATCATAAGTAGGAGGTTTGTTCAAGTAAGAACATCACCTAAGCACCGGTCCACCCACATATCAAATTATTAAAGTAGCGAACACGAATCAAACCAACATGATGAAAGTGATATGGTGAAATTCCCGTGTACCCTCAAGAACGTTTTGCTTATCATAAGAGACCGTTTTGGCCTGTCCTTTGCCACAAAAGGATTGGGCTACCTTGCTGCACTTTATTTACCGTTATCGTTACTTGCTCGTTACAAATTATCTTGCTATCAAACTACTTGTACTTACTATTTCAGTGTTTGCGGAAAATACCTTATTGAAAACCATTTGTCATTTCCTTTTACTCCTCGTTGAGTTCGACACTCTTACTTGTCGAAAGGGCTACGATTGATCCCCTATACTTGTGGGTCATCAGCTAGCTTGCCCAAGGTCTCCAACGACGACCCCACGATGGAGACGGGCTCCGACGACACCGCACTGGCTCGCGTATGTGCATGTTGACTTCACCATAGAGCAGGCGTAGGCGCACTACAATGCTGCCATGGCGGAGGTGCAGCCCCATGCCGGCGCATGAGGAACAGCTGTACAATCTGCTCCTCCTGAAGCAACACCGGCTAGCGGAGAGCCAGATCGACGGCGAGCGCGCGAGCGAGGAGGCCGTGGCGACCATGCTCGCGGCGAACCCCAATTTCATCTGGAGCAATGTGCGATCTATGAGGCTGTGCACTGTTGGGGAACGTAGCAGAAATTCAAAATTTTCCTACGTGTCACCAAGATCTATCTATGGAGAAACCAGCAACGAGGGGAAGGAGAGTGCATCTACATACCCTTGTAGATCGTTAAGCGGAAGCGTTCAAGAGAACGGGGTTGAAGGAGTCGTACTCGTCGTGATCCAAATCACCGGAGATCCTAGTGCCGAACGGACGGCACCTCCGTGTTCAACACACGTACAGCCCGGTGACGTCTCCCACGCCTTGATCCAGCAAGGAGAGAGGGAGAGGTTGAGGAAGACTCCATCCAACAGCAGCACAACGGCGTGGTGGTGATGGAGGAGCGTGGTAGTCCTGCAGGGCTTCGCCAAGCACCGCGAGATATGAGGAGAAGGGAGAGAGGTAGGGCTGCACCAAGAGGAGAAGTTCTCATGTTTTTGGGCTGCTCCAATGCCTCAAGTATATATAGGGGGAAGGGGGGCTGCGCCCCCTTTAGGGTTTCCCACCCCAAGGGGTGCGGCCAGCCCTAGATGGGACTTGGAGGGGGCGGCCAAGAGGGGGAGAGAGGGGGCGCGCCCTAGGGTGGGCCTATAGGCCCATCTGCGCCTAGGGTTTCCCCTCTCCTCTCCTAGCTGCGCCCCTGGCAAGGGTGGGAGGTGCACCATCCCGCCCTGGGGCTGGTCCCTTTCCACTCTAGGCCCATGCAAGCCTCCGGGGCCGGTGGCCCCACTTGGTGGACCCCCGGGACCCTCCCGGTGGTCCCGGTACGTTACCGATAAAACCCAAAACTTTTCCGGTGACCAAAACAGGACTTCCCATATATAAATCTTTACCTCCGGACCATTCCGGAACTCCTCGTGACGTCCGGGATCTCATCCGGGACTCCGAACAACATTCGGTAACCACATACAAACTTCCTTTATAACCCTAGCGTCATCGAACCTTAAGTGTGTAGACCCTACGGGTTCGGGAGACATGTAGACATGACCGATACGTTCTCCGATCAATAACCAACAGCGGGATCTGGATACCCATGTTGGCTCCCACATGTTCCACGATGATCTCATCGGATGAACCACGATGTCAAGGACTCAATCGATCCCGTATACAATTCCCTTTGTCTAGCGGTATTTTACTTGCCCGAGATTCGATCGTCGGTATACCGATACCTTGTTCAATCTCGTTACCGGCAAGTCTCTTTACTCGTTCCGTAACACATCATCACATGATCAACCCCTTGGTCACATTGTGCACATTATGATGATGTCCTACCGAGTGGGCCCAGAGATACCTCTCCGCTTACACGGAGTGACAAATCCCAGTCTCGATTCGTGCCAACCCAACAGACACTTTCGGAGATACCTGTAATGCACCTTTATAGCCACCCAGTTACGTTGTGATGTTTGGTACACCCAAAGCATTCCTCCGGTATCCGGGAGTTGCACAATCTCATGGTCTAAGGAAAAGATACTTGACATTAGAAAAGCTTTAGCATACGAACTACACGATCTTTGTGCTAGGCTTAGGATTGGGTCTTGTCCATCACATCATTCTCCTTATGATGTGATCCCGTTATCAATGACATCCAATGTCCATGGTCAGGAAACCGTAACCATCTATTGATCAACGAGCTAGTCAACTAGAGGCTTACTAGGGACATGGTGTTGTCTATGTATCCACACATGTATCTGAGTTTCCTATCAATACAATTATAGCATGGATAATAAACGATTATCATGAACAAGGAAATATAATAATAACTAATTTATTATTGCCTCTAGGGCATATTTCCAACAGTCTCCCACTTGCACTAGAGTCAATAATCTAGTTCACATCACCATGTGATTAACACTGACAGGTCACATCACCATGTGACCAACATCCAAAGAGTTTACTAGTGTCATTAAACTAGTTCACATCATCATGTGATTAAGACTCAATAAGTTCTGGGGTTTGATCATGTTCTGCTTGTGAGAGAGGTTTTAGTCAACGGATCTGTAACATTCAGATCCGTATGTACTTCGCAAATCTCTAGGTCATATTGTAAATGCTGCTTCCACGCTCAACTTGGAGCTATTCCAAATGGTTGCTCCACTATACGTATCCGGTTTGCTACTCAGAGTCATTCAGATAGGTGTTAAAGCTTGCATCAACGTAACCCTTTACGCCGAACTCTTTATCACCTCCATAATCGAGAAACATATCCTTATTCCTCTAAGGATAACTTTGACCGCTATCTGATGATCCACTCCTTGATCACCTTTGTACTCTCTTGCCAGACATGTGGCAAGGCACACATCAGGTGCGGTACTTAGCATAGCATACTGTAGAGCCTACGTCTAAAGCATAGGGGACGACCTTCGTCCTTTCTCTCTTTTCTGCCGAGGTCGAGCTTTAAGTCTTAACTTCGTACCTTACAACTCAGGCAAGAACTCCTTCTTTGACTGATCCATCTTGAACACCTTCAAGATCATGTCAAGGTATATGCTCATTTGAAAGTACCATTAAGCGTTTTGATCCATCCTCATAGATCTTGATGCTCAATGTTCAAGTAGCTTAATCCAGGTCTTCCCTTGAAAAACACTTTTCAAACAACCCTATATGCTTTCTAGAAATTCTACATCATTTCTAATCAACAATATGTCAACAACTCATCAGAAATTCCATAGTGCTTCCACTCACTTCTTTGGAAATACAAGTTTCTCATAAACTTTGTATAGACCCAAAATCTTTGATCATCTTATCAAAGCGTACATTCCAACTCCGAGATGCTTACTCCAGTCCTTAGAAGGATTGCTGGAGCTTTGCATACCTTTTAGCATCCTTAGGATCGACAAAACCTTTCTAATTGTATCACATACAACCTTTCCTTACGAAAGTTGGTAAGGAAACTCGTTTTGACATCCATCTGCCAGATTTCATAAATGCAGCTTATGCTAACATGATTCCGACGGACTTAAGCATCGCTACGGATGAGAAAATCTCATCGTAGTCAACTCCTTGAACTTGTGAAAAACTCTTCGCCACAAGTCGAGCTTCATAAATGGTGACATTACCATCCACGTCCATCTTCTTCTTAAAAGATCCATTTATCTCAATGGCTTGCCGATCATCGGGCAAGTCCACCAAAGTCCATGCTTTGTTCTGATACATGGATCCTATCTCGGATTTCATGGCTTTTAACCATTTGTTGGAATTTGGGCCCACCATCGCTTCTCCATAGCTCGTAGGTTCATTGTTGTCTAGCAACATGACCTTCAAGACAGGATTACTGTACCACTCTGAAGCAGTACACATCCTTGTCACCCTACGAGGTACGGTAGTGACTTGATCCGAAGTTTCATGATCACTATCATAAGCTTCTACTTCAATTGGTGTAGGTGCCATAGGAACAACTTCCTGTGCCCCGCTACACACTAGTTGAAGTGATGGTTCAATAACCATATCAAGTCTCCACCATCCTCCCACTCAACTCTTCGAGACAAACTTTTCCTCGAGAAAGGACCCGATTGAAGAAACAATCCTTATTGCTTTCGGATCTGAATTAGGAGGTATACCCAACTGTTTTGGGTGTCCTATGAAGATGCATTTTATCCGTTTTGGGTTCGAGCTTATCAACCTGAAACCTTTTTCACATAAGCGTCGCAGCCCCAAACGTTTAAGAAACGACAACTTAGGTTTCTCTAAACCATAATTCATACGGTGTCGTCTCAACGGAATTACGTGGTACCCTATTAAAGTGAGTGCGGTTGTCTCTAATGCCTAACCCATAAACGATAGTGGTAATTCGATAAGAGACATCATGGTATGCACCATATCCAATAGGGTGCAACTATGATGTTCGGACACACCATCACACTATGGTGTTCCAGGCGGTATTAATTGCGAAACAATTTCCACAATGTCTTAATTGTGTGCCAAAACTCGTAACTCAGATATTCATCTCTATGATCATATCATAGATATTTTATCCTCTTGTCACAATGATCTTCTACTTCACTCTGAAATTACTTGAACCATTCAATAATTCAGACTTGTGTTTCATCAAGTAAATATTCTCAACATCTACTCGAATCATCTGTGAAGTAATAACATAACGATATTCATTGCATGCCTCAGCACTCGTTGGACTGCACACATCAAAATGTGTTACTTCCAACAAGTTGCTATCTTGTTCCATCTTACTGAAAACGAGGCTTTTCAGTCATCTTGCCCATGTGGTATGATTTGCATATCTCAAGTGATTCAAAATCAAGTGAGTCCAAACGATCCATCTGCATGGAGTTTCTTCATGCGTATACACCAACAGACATGGTTCGCATGTCTCAAACTTTTCAAAAACGAGTGAGTCCAAAGATCCATCAACATGGAGCTTCTTCATGCGTTTTACACCAATATGACTTACATGGCAGTGCCACAAGTAAGTGGTACTATCATTACTATCTTATATCTTTTTGGCATGAAAATGTGTATCACTACGATCGAGATTCAATAAACCATTCCTTTAGGTGCAAGACCATTGAAGGTATTATTCAAATAAATAGAGTAACCATTATTCTCCTTAAATGAATAACCGTATTGCGATAGACATAATCCAATCATGTCTATGCTCAACGCAAACACCAAATCTCGATGGTAGAGGGAGTGTGCGATGCTTGATCACATCAACCTTGGAAACACTTCCAACACATAACGTCAGCTCACCTTTAGCTAGTCTCCGTTTATTCTGTAGCTTTTATTTCGAGTTACTAACACTTAGCAACCGAACCGGTATCTAATACCCTGGTGCTACTAGGAGTACTAGTAAAGTACACATTAACATAATGTATATCCAATATGCTTCTATCGACCTTGCCCGCCTTCTCATCTACCAAGTATCTAGGGTAATTCCGCTCGAGTGGTTGTTCCCCTTATTACAGAAGCACTTAGCCTCGGGTTTGGGTTCAACCTTGGGTTTCTTCACTAGAGCAGCAGCTGATTTGCCGTTTCATGAAGTATCCCTTCTTGCCCTTGCCCTTCTTGAAACTAGTGGTTTCACCAACCATCAACAATTGATGCTCCTTCTTGATTTCTACTTTCGCGGTGTCAAACATCACGAATATCTCAAGGATCATCATATCTATCCCTGATTTGTTATAGTTCATCACAAAGCTCTAGCAGCTTGGTGGTAATGACTTTGGAGAAACATCACTATCTCATCTGGAAGATCAACTCCCACTCGATTCAAGTGATTGTTGCACTCAGACAATCTGAGCACAAGCTCAACGATTGAGCTTTTATCCCTTAGTTTGCAGGTTAAGAAAATCGTCGGAGGTCTTATACCTCTTGACGTGGGCACGAGCCTGAAATCCCAATTTTAGCCCTCGAAACATCTCATATGTTCCGCGACGTTTCAAAAACGTCTTTAGTGCCTCAACTCTAAACCGTTTAACTGAACTATCACGTAGTTATCAAAACGTGTATGTCCGATGTTCGCAACATCCACAAACGACGTTTGGGGTTCAGCACACTGAGAAGTGCATTAAGGACATAAGCTTTCTACTGTCCGCATAATTGCTACTATCAACTTTCAACTATATTTTCTCTAGGAACATATCTAAACAGTGGAACTAAAGCGCGAGCCTACGACATAATTTGCAAAGATCTTTTGACTATGTTCAGGATAATTAAGTTCATCTTATGAACTCCCACTTAGATAGACATCCCTCTGGTCATCTAAGTGATCACATGATCCGATTCAACTAGGTCGTGTCCGATCATCACGTGAGACGGACTAGTCATCATCGGTGAACATCTTCATGTTGATCGTATCTACCATACGACTCATGCTCGACCTTTCGGTCTCCGTGTTCCGAGGCCATGTCTGCACATGCTAGGCTCGTCAAGTTAACCCTAAGTGTTTTCGCTGTGTAAAACTGTCTTATACCCATTGTATGTGAACGTAAGAATCCATCACACCCGATCATCACGTGGTGCTTAGAAGCGACGAACTGTAGCAACGGTGCACAGTTAGGGGAGAACACTTCTTGAAATTTTTGTAAGGGATCATCTTATTTACTACCGTCGTCCTAAGTAAACAAGATGCATAAACATGATAAACATCACATGCAATCAAATAGTGACATGATATGGCCAATATCATTTTGCTCCTTTTGATCTCCATCTTCGGGGCTCCATGATCATCATCGTCACCGGCATGACACCATGATCTACATCATCATGATCTTCATCATCGTGTCTTCATGAAGTTATCTCGCCAACTATTACTTCTACTACTATGGCTACCGGTTAGCAATAAAGTAAAGTAATTACATGGCGTTGTTCAATGACACGCAGGTCATACAATAAATAAAGACAACTCCTATGGCTCCTGCCGGTTGTCATACTCATCGACATGCAAGTCGTGAATCCTATTACAAGAACATGATCAATCTCATACATCACATATCATTCATCACATTCTTCTTGGCCATATCACATCACAAAGCATACCCTGCAAAAACAAGTTAGACGTCCTCTAATTGTTGTTTGCGTGTTTTACGTGGCTGCTATGGGTTTCTAGCAAGAACGTTTCTTACCTACGCAAAACCACAACGTGATATGCCAATTGCTATTTACCCTTCATAAGGACCCTATTCATCAAATCCGTTCCGACTAAAGTGGGAGAGACTGGCACCCGCTAGCCACCTTATGCACCAAGTGCATGTCAATCGGTGGAACCTGTCTCACGTAAGAGTACGTGTAAGGTCGGTCCGGGCCGCTTCATCCCACCATACCGTCGAAACAAGATTGGACTAGTAACGGTAAGCATATTGAACAAAATCAACGCCCAAAACTACTTTGTGTTCTACTCGTGCAAAGAATCTACGCAATAGACCTAGCTCATGATGCCACTGTTGGGGAACATAGCAGAAATTTAAAATTTTCCTACGTGTCACCAAGATCTATCTATGGAGAAACCAGCAACGAGGGGAAGGAGAGTGCATCTACATACCCTTGTAGATCGTTAAGCGGAAGCGTTCAAGAGAACGGGGTTGAAGGAGTCGTACTCGTCGTGATCCAAATCACCGGAGATCCTAGTGCCGAACGGACGGCACCTCCGTGTTCAACACACGTACAGCCCGGTGACGTCTCCCACGCCTTGATCCAGCAAGGATAGAGGGAGAGGTTGAGGAAGACTCCATCCAACAGCAGCACAACGCGCGTGGTGGTGATGGAGGAGCGTGGTAGTCCTGCAGGGCTTCGCCAAGCACCGCGAGATATGAGGAGAAGGGAGAGAGGTAGGGCTGCACCAAGAGGAGAAGTTCTCATGTTTTTGGGCTGCTCCAATGCCTCAAGTATATATAGGGGGAAGGGGGGCTGCGCCCCCTTTAGGGTTTCCCACCCCAAGGGGTGCGGCCAGCCCTAGATGGGACTTGGAGGGGGCGGCCAAGAGGGGGAGAGAGGGGGCGCGCCCTAGGGTGGGCCTATAGGCCCATCTGCGCCTAGGGTTTCCCCTCTCCTCTCCTAGCTGCGCCTTGGGCAAGGGTGGGAGGCGCACCATCCCGCTCTGGGGCTGGTCCCTTTCCACTCTAGGCCCATGCAAGCCTCCGGGGCCGGTGGCCCCACTTGGTGGACCCCCGGGACCCTCTCGGTGGTCCCGGTACGTTACCGATAAAACCCGAAACTTTTCCGGTGACCAAAACAGGACTTCCCATATATAAATCTTTACCTCCGGACCATTCCGGAACTCCTCGTGACGTCCGGGATCTCATCCGGGACTCCGAACAACATTCGGTAACCACATACAAACTTCCTTTATAACCCTAGCGTCATCGAACCTTAAGTGTGTAGACCCTACGGGTTCGGGAGACATGTAGACATGACCGAGACGTTCTCCGATCAATAACCAACAGCGGGATCTGGATACCCATGTTGGCTCCCACATGTTCCACGATGATCTCATCGGATGAACCACGATGTCAAGGACTCAATCGATCCCGTATACAATTCCCTTTGTCTAGCGGTATTTTACTTGCCCGAGATTCGATCGTCGGTATACCGATACCTTGTTCAATCTCGTTACCGGCAAGTCTCTTTACTCGTTCCGTAACACATCATCACGTGATCAACCCCTTGGTCACATTGTGCATATTATGATGATGTCCTACCGAGTGGGCCCAGAGATACCTCTCCGCTTACACGGAGTGACAAATCCCAGTCTCGATTCGTGCCAACCCAACAGACACTTTCGGAGATACCTGTAATGCACCTTTATAGCCACCCAGTTACGTTGTGACGTTTGGTACACCCAAAGCATTCCTCCGATATCCGGGAGTTGCACAATCTCATGGTCTAAGGAAAAGATACTTGACATTAGAAAAGCTTTAGCATACGAACTACACGATCTTTGTGCTAGGCTTAGGATTGGGTCTTGTCCATCACATCATTCTCCTAATGATGTGATCCCGTTATCAATGACATCCAATGTCCATGGTCAGGAAACCGTAACCATCTATTGATCAACGAGCTAGTCAACTAGAGGCTTACTAGGGACATGGTGTTGTCTATGTATCCACACATGTATCTGAGTTTCCTATCAATACAATTATAGCATGGATAATAAACGATTATCATGAACAAGGAAATATAATAATAACTAATTTATTATTGCCTCTAGGGCATATTTCCAACATGCACACTCAAGCCACCATTCGCCAGGAAGCGGCCCCTATGGAGGCACAACTCTAGGCGATCGCGGAGGGGTACAACGCCTACTGTGCCTCCTACGCACCGCCGACGAACTATCCGACGCCCGGTGGGACGATGAAAGCGCGGGCGCCACCATTTTCATCGTGGACCTCACGTCCATCGGCGACGGACAGGTCATGGACTCCTCCAAGGATGAGTAGGGCACGAGAGACGACACGGCCTTCTGTCCCATGTGGGTCGGTCCGCCTATCGTGTTCTACTCTTTCTCGCCGGAGACCGCACCTTCACTTCACGATGCTTATCGCCGATGCTCATGAAGACAACGGAATGGATGCAGTTCCAGATGAAGAAGACGACAGATGGAGGAGGCGGTCCCAGATGGAGGATACGTTGGATGGAGGAGGCGCTCATGGAGACGGGGGATGAAGGACACGACAGTGGTAGTTTTTTTTGAAATGTTCGAAGTGTAATGAAAATTCGTCGTGTTTGTACGAATTTCGTCCATTTATGTAAATTATATTCGAACTTAAATAAAATCCCATCATATTTAAACAAATTTCATCTTGTTTGTTTATATTGTTGCCTAAATATATGCGGGTAAGGTTGAACCTCAGTCCGCGGATACGAATGGAGGGAAATTGGCGGTTCGTCCTTACCCGCGCCGGTTGCCCCGCGTCCGTCCGCAGGAAAAACCAAAAGGCACCAAGCAAAGCAAAGCAAGCCGCGCAGCAAGATTCCTCGCCTCCTCCAGGTTGGGCCTTTCTCTTGTAGCAGTCACCGTCTGGTACCAGCTGGGGCGGGCGGGCGGACTGACGGGCGAGGGGATGGGCGATGATGCCCGAGGCGGCGGTGGCGGGGCGGCCGCCGAGCCGCTGCTGAAGAGGGCGCGGTGCCGACCCAACTGCCCCGGGTGCAGGGTGGACAGGAGGAAGGAGGAGAGGGAGGGGCTCCCCGTCACGGAGCTCTGCTGCATGTGGCTCGTCACCATCTGCTCCTGTGCGTGATCGCCGCCCCTTCCCGTTCCTTCACGTCCCTTGTTTTTCTTTACCTCGGCTGATTCCTGTTTTGTCTAAGAACTACTCACTCCGTCCGGAAATACTTGTCGGGAAAATGGATGTATCTTGATGTATTTTGGTTCTAGAACATCCATTTTTATGCATTTCTACGACAAGTATTTCCGGACGGAGGGAGTACTACTGCTGGATATCTAATCTTGCTCTTATATTTGTCCCTCCGTCCCAAAATTTTTATCTCAGATTTGTCTAAATATGAATATATCTAGTTGCGTTTTATTCGTATCTAGACAAATCTAAGACAATAACTTTGGGACGAAGGGAGTTACTAAAATGTCAAATCTGACCATCTTATAGCTTGCCAAGAAATACTTAATGCTACGATCCGGGGAAAAAGATCATTTTTGACACCGTTATTTTCTGTCCCCTTTCGCTCGCTGGAAACGTTTTAATCAGCTGGAGTATGTTGTTTAATTCTTGCGTTCACCGTGGCTCATTTGTCCAGCCAGAGTGTGAATCGTAGTTCTCAACTTCTGATATCGAACGTGTTAGTTGTTGCTCTCGTCGTTCTCCCTCTATTTAGCTTTTTTTTGGCTGAAGCACGCGGGCAGGTTTGCCTGAAGAATGCAGGTCTCGCTCTGTTCACTTCCACTTGCTCTTGAGTTCCGATCAAACTTGCCTTCGTCAGTCCGTGCTTACCCAATGCTTTTTCTTGGCTATCCGGATGTTTGTATATTCCTCTCGGATTTCACCTACAAGCTTCGGATTCCGCGATCAAAGTCTGCCCAAAATTGCACGCGGGACACTAATAACGCACTCTTTCTCCCAGCTGTCTCTCTGCGTTTGTTTCTTGGAGTATTTTAAAACAGTTTTTGGATTTTGTTTGAGAAAATGGTTAAACCTCCTGTTAGTCCTGCCCTCTGCATCCGCGGCATACAACCACGATATTATTAAAGTTGATGCAAGTCAACGAGGCCAAAGTCGAACAACAATGGTAGAACCATTGACTGAAAGAACACCAACGATGAATTCACCTCCTTACCGAAAAAGGCTTTCGCCCCGCTTTATATTATAAAGCAAATGCCCAAGCCAACAATCCACAGAGGTTCAAACACACACACACACACAAAGGTCTAAAACACACAGGATCCAAAAGGGTTAATGCTGAGGGCACAGCTCAACAAGCCCTGAGAACAGAAATAAAACGACACACACATGAATTCACCTCCTTCTGCGGCAGCGCCTTCGAGAAGGGAGAATGTGCCCATGCTGATGTCGCCACGTCCAGCCTGAGTTGGCTAGAAGAATGATTTCCATCCTGGATACTGGGCCCAACCAACCAAAGGCAAAACAATGGCACACAGACAGCACTTTCAACCAGGCAAGGACGCAATTCCGTCGTTGCTGGGTCTGACCAACAAAGGCCAGATCATAGAGTTTCATCCCAGTATATGAATCATTGTTTCATTCACCATCTTGATGATGGATCGCCCAAGAGTTACGCCATCTAGTACATGGCACAAACTCCGTGGTATCCTCTAGAGTTAGTCACAAAAGCAGGCCACCACCGAAACTCCTAGTGCCGATGCACGAACACAGGTCCAAATCAAAGACCAGGCTCGATTGGTAGTCCTTCGCTTCATGGGATGATCTTCACTCATAGCTTATTGAATTCATGCTCTAGTCAGTTCATCCAAAAGTCTGATTTGATGGAGAAGGACGGGCAATATATTTCAACACCCCCCTCACGTCTAGGTTCCTTCAGGCCTTAGATGTGGGAACGATGTAAGTCATCACTATTTTAAAAAGTCCAAACTGATGGAGAAGGACATGCAATATAATTGAACACACGAGTCAAAAAAATAAATTGAACAACCACCCTCACGTCGGCTCCTCCAGAGCTTATGCGTGGGATCGATGTAGGCCGCAACTATTTTTATTTAACAGCGCGTTGGTCGGGTCTTGAACTTGAGACCTCTTCGCTCCGATATCATATTGAATTCATGCTCCCGGTTCATCCAAAAGTCCGAACTGATGAAGTTCAACATAGTAGAACAGAGGTGGCGACGCCATGAACTGCACATAATCCACCGATCCAGATGAAGTCGTGGGTACGCCATCGACATGCATGCAGATGAGAGCACCTATGCCATGCTGCCGCATCGTCACCACCTGACCATGCATGACCTAGAGAGTCACCAAGCCCATGATGACATCACTACCATGGATACATGGATACAACCACAACTGTGACTACTTTCTCCACATTTGGTCAAGAAATGATGGTCAAGCAAAGGGACATGATTAGGTATTGTACAATAAGTTCTCTCACGTCACTTTTGGCCTGAGAGATGCTAGAAATCAAGCCCCCCATGTCCTCGACTCAGATTCTGACTACTGAGACAGACACAACTGAGAATTTTCTCACTCGAACTCCCAATTGGGCGATATTGTTATTTTTTGAAAGCTTATCTAGTGACTTTCCAGCAGTAGGATCCACTCCTCCAAATTCATTCCGAGTGCAAGAAATCGCCGAAACAGCCCGAGTTTGTCACAGAAGTTGAGTCATAAGGTGCTCCTGCCACCTCCACTTGAGTCATGGGCCTTGTACGACACAGGGTTGAGTTTTCCCTGCCTTCGGATGTGCGTCCACCCCCTTAGCCACCGAAGGACCAAGTAAACAAATGGGCCTTGTATGACAATGGCTAACTTTTGACTAAACAAAACCTAGAGAGAAGGCAACCAGGTTGATCTACTATTTTTTTTACTTGAGACTTGGGTGGAATCTTTTGTTACTCTCATGCCCATTTAAAGATATTACTGATTTAAGATGTTATTGATTATGTCTTAAGCAAATCATCCCTTCATTATTGATCAGGAATTGATATTCTCATATTTGCATTTTGCAGCGTTGCCTATACAGTACGTGTTTCCCTTCTTGTATTTTATGGTGAGCAACAGGATCACAATCTTTTTAGAACGTGCAATATGACTGCACATTTCTTCATCATAACAGGAGAAGATTTATAAGTAGGATCAACAATTTCCATGTTCTATATATATTTTGAACCATGATAATGATACAAGCTTTGCATCAGATTATGACATTTTTGGTTCAAAATAAAAATAAGATTATAACATGTGGTGGAAATAAAGCTTTGCTCTTCTCACAGTTTTGTTGTTTTCTATTGTTTTCTTTTCTTTCACTACTCAACAACATGAGTATTGGTAATGCCAACTATTTTTTGTAAATCTACTATCGATTGTCAACACTGCATATTCGTTTGCAGATAAGAGACCTGAACATTGCTAAAGAAGAAGAAGATATTGGATTTTATGCTGGTTTTGTTGGTACGTTTTCTTTTAAATGTAGTTTCTCTTTTGTATCAATCTTCTGAAACACTTTAACTGAGCTCTGTAAGGATATTGTTATATGAGGGGTATGCTTCAGCTTTATCTATCATGGTAAACTTATAATATCTGTTCTACAAATGAAGGTGCTTCATATATGCTTGGGAGAGCACTCACCTCTGTAATATGGGGAGTTGTGGCTGATAAGTATGGGAGGAAACCAGTTCTTCTAATTACCCTTTTTTCAGTGTAAGGATATACTTTAACAAGCTGCGCTCTCAGATATGAGTCTTTCTTTGGTGTATTTTGACAGACGCACCAAAATTTAAGCAGTTCTTCTCATCCATTTCAGAATTATCTTCAATACACTCTTTGGACTCAGCTCTAGTTACTGGATGGCATTAACCACAAGAGGTCTGCTTGGGCTGTTGTCTGGTATGCTTGGACCAATGAAGGTACTTACATGTGCATGGGAGTGCTTTTCTCTCAGGTACTAGAACCGTCCATCGTGTTTTTGTAGCTTTGTGTTAGAATTCAACAGGCACATAAAAAAAGTAGATCAACTCGAGATGCTGAATTTTTATGTGGAAAACCCTTGCGGAAACCGCAGATGCGCGGCAGTGCTCACCTATATCGAGAGTGTTACAACCACCAGACTAACAAGGAGTCGTCAACACACACATCCCGTGCGGCTTACAACAGGTGTACGTAGGTGGCGGCCATGCAGCTCAAGTCAAAGCGGAAATCCAATCCGCTATGAAGAACCCATAACAATAATTTTAAACTCGTTCAGCAATTAAATATCCATCATGTGCCGAAAGTCTCTTGGACATAACATCAATTAAGCATGAGCAGAGCTCAAACTTAGTAATAGGAACTGGCTCGTCATCATATCAGCATGATTATCATGAATGCTTATCTTGCATACCTTCACATTACCTGCTGGCCTCTGTTCCGGTAGACTCTGGCCTCTTTACTTTCAATTTGAATTCATATATCAACACTTTCTTGACCAACTGCTAAGATAACACCGGTTCCTACTCTTATTTCAGTAGACTTAATTTTGTGGTGTTCTTCCACAAGAGAACGAAGTTCCACAGATTCAGTTGTTCGTGATGCACACTGTGGTTAGCTTGTTAGCTTGTTTTGGATGAAGTTTGTTTTGTATTAGTAATCGAGGTCTTTGTAACTGGGATGGTTGCACACCAGATAAATTTCAGCCAACCAGCTAGTGTTGGCATGGTGCACTATGTTTGCATTATCCAAAATAGTATAACTGCCCACTATGACGCCAATAAAACAAAATGAATTCACAAGCTAGAAGTCATGAGTGAGATGGTGATGATTATTAGGGTAAAAAAGTAAAATATATGACTGGATTACATTGTGTTCGACTCATTTGTGCCTTCAGGCTTATGCTTCAGAAGTATGTCGGAAAGAACACAGTCACTTGGCATTATCACTCGTAAGATGATCAAGTTGTTATTTCGAATTCTTCTTTTACTCACAGTCCCAACTTTATTGGACCATGATACAAACTCACATATTTCTATGTGCTGGGTAATCCATCAGATGTCCTCCTCACGTGGCATAGGTCTTATTGTTGGACCAGCCATTGGTGGTTATCTTGCACAGGTAATACGGTCCATTTAATATTTGCAGAATACTTACTTATGTATTATATTATCATCTAAGTATGTTTGATCTATGATGTTCCATTACTTCTGATCATGAAATTTTTGAACTCACAATACAGTCCATTTAATATTTGCAGAATACTTACTTATGTACGTATTATATTATCATCTAAGTATGTTTGATCTATGATGTTCCATTACTTCTGATCATGAGGTTTTTGAACTCACATGCAAATTTAAAAATTATATACCTTATCAAGTATTTCCTGATTGTCCCTTCTCTAACTATCCTCATTTTTTAGAAAAGGAGGATGACCCCCGGCCTCTGCATCTGGGCGATGCATACGGCCACTTTATTAATTATTCTCACAAGACCTTGCAAAGTGATACAACAGTAAGACTAAAGCCACCGTCTAAGCAACAGACTGTCGCTACACCTATCCAGTTGATGAAGGGGCGCAGATAGCATGGGCCTAATACCAAACAGACATCGCAGCCAAGCCTAACATCTAAGACCTGAGACCCCAACCTAGCCACTTGCCGGGTCTGGGGCACACACTGGTCCGGCGTGCTCTCAGAGGCCGCCGCCGCCAACTGCCACCGCTCCATCTTCAGAACTGTACTGATGCATCAATCTTGCTCGGTCTAGCTATCGTCGACGCCACCACGGCGCCCAACGGCACCTCCTCCCTGCGCGCAAACAACTGAGCACGTCGCGGTCGCCACTGATACACCTCAGCGCCATGCTGCCAAGTACCACCAGTCGACACAGCTTGAAGTCCTTGGAAGATCTATCGTGCGTAGCACCTGCCGACCAGGCATGACAAAGCGTAGCACCTGTCGGTCAGGCATGACTTGACATCTCTACCGAACCTCCGTGCAAGAAGAAGCCGCTCCACCTCCTGCCTCTGACTTCCAGCGCTGCTCCACAAACAATGCTCCCAAGAGAGAAACGACACCGCAGTGCCGCCATCGTCCGATCTGGAAAACCAGATCATAGGGTTTCCCCCGGAGCAGCACGAGTGGGTCGACAGTAGTTACAGAACGATGCCTTCATCAAGGTAACGGCGCAGAACGCCGCCATCGTCCGCCATCGGCTCGGTTTTCACCGGCAACTATGTTTCCCCGACTCGCAGCCGGGACTAGATTACAGATCTCGAGATCCGATCATCCAGTCTCTGGTCGACCACCTCCGACGTAGGAGATGACCACCACCGCCATAATCCTCGTGATGCGATGCAGACCCGGAGTGCTTCAGCGAGCCGTCGCCGAATCCGATGAGATGCAGCAGTTTGAGGACGTAACGGCAGCTCGGGACGCGCCCCGGCCGCCGCTGTCGCCATCTCGTACTACTCCCGCCGGCTGCAGTCAAACCCCCCGTCACGCCCCGGCCGCCGCTGCCCGCCATCCTCGTCGGGAGAGAGATCCAAATCAGGCCGCCGCCGCCTCAGATCTCGGGACGCCAAAGGAGGTCCGCCGCCGCCGCGCCACGGGGCCTTCGCCCAGCGACGTTGCCGGCGGCAGCGGAGGGAGGGGGTGCACGGGGAGTCGAGGGGAGATCGGGATGTGGCCGCCCGGTGCGGCCCGGCGGCGGCCGCACGGGGTTGGGAGGAGGAGTCGGGGTCGGGAGTTGGAGTCGGGAGTCCGAACCAGTAGCCACTAGGCAGACCAATTCCTTGTCTAACCAATTTAAAATGGGGAGATTTTCACTTCCCGGCCTCTGCACCAACTTAGGATGCATACGGCCATTTTAGTATGAGTACCAAGATAAACATGGTCCTCATAATTTTTTAAATGAGTATCAAGATATTTCTTGATGAGTGGTTGCACCATACACTAAGCTTGATCCTCAATAAACGGGGAAAAACCCCTGTGCATCACCTGTCAATTCCGGGAATTGAACTCGGGTCGTTGGGCTGCACAACCGCATACCCAACCACTGAGCCAAGGCTCTAACTATCCTCATATAATTCATTTACCTGCTATGTACAGAGTTGGGTTCACTCTGATATCCATCAGTGGTTCACCCATGATAACCAACATATGGCAAAGTATTCCCCCATTTATACAAATTCTGCTAAAGGTTGATTATATTTTTCATTGTATTGCTACGCTATGTGCAAGCATGCACTAAAAGTAGTTATTTTGATTGATTCGAATTTCTTATGTCGACATACAATCATGATTAAAAATGGTTAGAAGCCTTGTAAGCTAATTTTGCTTGTGAACTGCAGCCTGCAGATAAATATCCAGGCATATTCTCTGTCAACTCCATATTTGGAAGGCAAGCATTTACTTGTGAATCCTTCTTATATATTTTGTTTCTTTGCTTTATGCGTCCTTTTGATATCGCTTTCTTCTCAGATGCTAATTCAGTTTAAACATGCATTGTTTTAGGTTTCCGTACTTTCTCCCTTGTCTTTGTATATCACTCCTTGCCATTGCCGCTGTAATTGCTTGCTTCTGGCTTCCGGTGAGTTTGTTGTTCCTAGATGCATACAATTAATGTTTCATTTGTATTGAAGCAAACATCATGTTGGGATAAAAATAAACATCTTTCTCAATTAATATTTACTGGAGCTGCATGCTCCCTGTAGGTCGTAAATGATAGTACTAGTTTTTCTTTTTTGAGGAATCATACTGGATTTTAATGGTGGCTGTAATCTTATGTTCTGACGAACATTTGTTTGTCATGATGGAGAGTAAATCTTCCATTGTAGAAAACGTGCTGATAAACTGTGATATTATACTACGGTAGTGATAGCACATCTGTTCTATGTAGCAATATGTATTGTGCATCTTGACCTGAAACACAGCTAGAGCAACTAGTCAGTTTTGTAGGATCTGAAAGTAGATCATTGATGCTTCTACAAGTTTCTGAAGATGCAAAACAATACCAACAGTTTGATAACATTAGTGAAAGGAAATCCTTTTTGACACCGAAATCATTATATAGCCTCTACATGGAGCCCCACATAACACGTAGCACATGAACTCACCTGTACTTAACATGTCTGCAATGTTGCAGGAAACTTTGCATAAACACACTGAAGACACAATGTTAAATAGTTCGACTGAAGCTGTTGAAGAACCTTGTTCTGATTTAAATGCTGAACAAAGTGGTAGTGGCTGTCTCAGTTTATTCACAAACTGGCCACTGATGTCCACTATCACTGTATACTGCATTTTCTCTCTCCAGGACATGGCTTATGCAGAGGTAGCATGTGCTGTTTTGTTGCTGAGATATATTTCCGTTGTTTTTTAGCATCTCATAGTTTTACTTACATTGCCATTATTATTATTGGATTTCATTCTGGAAGACGTAAATTGCAGGTATTTTCGCTTTGGGCTGTCAGTGACAGAAAATACGGTGGACTAAGCTTTTCTTCTCAAGATGTGGGTAGGGTCCTTTCAATCTCAGGTAGTTTTTTTTTTTTTTCAAAAAGGGGGGCTTCCCCGGCCTCTGCATCAGCATGATGCATACGGCCATCTTATTAAGCATAAAATAGTCCACAAAGCCTCCAAGTCTCAGGTAGTATTCACTGACATTTTTATTTTTGAACATCGTGAGTCCCTTTTTTTTGACGGAACCTTGTCAGAGGGCGGGGAGCTCCCGCATTGCATTAAGGAGAGAGTTGGTCCAGTTAGTAAGGGGAACCGGACCCAAAAACCATACATGGCACGGTTAATTAAGGGAAACCGGCGACTCTGAGATAGGGATCCAAGGAAAGCTTGTGATATGACTATTCACACATCAATGAGGCACATTTGATATATCTAAACTTGCCTATAAATAAAACACATGTCGTGTCTGTGGCACAGATATGCAGCTTTATCTAGATTGACATGAGTGAAATATATGCTCAATTTGAAGAAGTTATGCTAGAGCAGTAATTTATATGCAAATATGTGATGACGGGAACTCACTAGTAACTCAGCATGTCATTTCTCAGTTGTTGTGCTCTGCTGTGTTTCACGTGCAAAGTTTAGTGTACTGACTGTACTTTTTGTCAGGTCTCTTACTCCTAATATATCAAATTTTGATCTATCCATTGGTTGCAAACTCTGTAGACCCCATCACATTAGTCCGTGCAATTGCGGTAAGACTATTTATTGCTTGTTCGATCAGCTTAGTTATATTTTAATGGTTAAACTTATTGTGCAGCTATTGACAATACCACTTCTTTCGAGCTATCCATTCATGCCTGCATTATCAGGGTCCATTCTTCAGTTGGCACTAAATTGTGCGTCTTTTCTGAAGAACTCTTTCTCAGTGAGTGCAACGATCTTAAATTTCTGTGTGAAACAAATCTTTAAGTTTGAGCATTCTACTAAGTATATTTCAAGTCTTGTCTATTTGTCTTAGTGTTGGCTAAGCATAACTGCAAGTATTGCTTCCCGATACTCTTTCTTTGTTAGTAGAGAATAGCAGCAATACAAATACCAACAGGCTGCTAGTTATCATATCTTGACAAACACTTCAATTGTGAATCTGCTTATTGCACTGCTCACTAAGAATGTGCCTCTTATAGCCTTACATATTTCAACTCAAGGGAGCCACTATTAATTGCTAGTACAAAAGTTTACTCGTGCTCTCAAAACCATTTCAGGTAACTACCATGACTGTGTTCAACATTTTAATGAATGATGCTGTGGTAAGTTCACGAGATTCCTAACAATGGGTCAAATGAATAGCTATCTTCCATCCATTCCTACGAAAACTGGTAATATCATTTTGTTTTCTAACCTTGGGATACACATAACAGAGTCAGGACCTAAGAGCCTCAGCCAATGGCCTTTCTGTGACACTAATGTCCATCTTTAAAACTATCGCTCCAGCTGTTGCAGGAGTTATGTAAGTATCCATGCTCCAGCTCATTACATACTATTGCGACCACATAAGCGAAATATAGCACTTGACAGTGTTATCCAGATTAGTTCCAGAGTCGGCTTTTGAGCTGCTCTGCATTCATCCAATATTTTCTATTGCAAACAGCACCTATCTCAGTTCCCCAAATAGTTGTATTTTTTCCTGCGAGTCAGTTTGTTGACAATGGAAAATTGAACAGAAGTTAGTTTTTTTGGTTATTTTCTACTCTCAAGTTCTTCCTTCTCGACAACATTGTCAATAGCATAGCTCATCATCGTATGTTTGTATACACCTTGGTGTCACATTTGTATGCAGTCGACTGTTTTCCCCCTGTATTTTCAGGACAAAAAATGCTCTCCACCTTATCATGTAAATTGCATTTTTCCTTGTAGATTCTCATGGGCTCAGAGGCGTCAAATAGCTCCATTTCTTCCAGGTATTTTATACTTGACTTTGTTTTAACTGCATGTACAAAATTTTCTATCACCCTGTCATATGCAAATCTTGAAATCCTCTAAATCGAAGGATTAAAATACAGAAGTAAATGTTTAACATTTCTGTTTAAAGGGAAACTGTAGTTTGGTAGTGTCGAATCAATGGTAGTATGGTACATAGTGAAAGGTATAATGGTTGTGAACGCAATCTCTTCATTTGCTCGACTCTAGACATTTAGGTTTGGTTAAGTTATGATTTTCTGTCCCCGCAAAAAAAAAAGTTATGATTTTCTGGTAAGATTAAGCTTGCGTTTGACATGGATACCTGCTGTGAATTATCCTTTGCAGGCGACCACTTGGTGTTCTTTATGCTGAATGTGTTCACGGTTATCGGTCTTATGCTCACCTTCAGACCGTTCTACGCTAGAAATGGCACGTCGAATCATTAATGTAGTGACACCATACATTAGGACCTGGACAAGGACCAAGATCTAACAGTTTGGCTCTTCGCTATTTTAGCGGCACGATCTTCCATATTACGGGTTCTTTCTTGAAGTGCCTACACTTCATTAGTTACCAACAATTTTCGTGGTCAGTTGACCAAGTAGGTTATCATGAGACTTTAAGATATTGGTAAAGGTTTTGCTCTACTCGGTTTGAGCGGTCATAAAAGCGTCGAGGGTCTCTTCAACTGAAGGTCTATTACCTGTGCTTGCCCTATAATTATTTGATGCTCCTTGGTTGGTTGGTTATGGTGGTTTAGGATAATTATTTGAAGCATAATTTTGGTTCCTCAAATTGAGGTTGTAATTATTATGAGCTATGAGGATAACATTTACCTCTTCTTTACCTTTGATCATGCCAATCAGTTCATCGATTTTTTGGCGGTTAGTGCTTCATTCTTCTCTTCAGAGATGGAGTTCATCTTCTTCGTAGTAGACCTTTCAAAGGGAAAGAAGAGGTAAGTCTTAACCTCATAGCTCCTAATGGCATGGTTTTCTTGCATCAAGGTAAATGTTAACCTCATAGCTCATAATAGCATGGTTTTATTGCATCTCATGGAGCAACCTTTTTGTTTCCTTGATCGGTCTTCCCATGATGGTTTCTCCTGCAGCAGTGTCTAGCATACTTCTGGACATGGGGATACGAACATTATATGGGTTTTTATCATTTATGTCATTGGTTGTGTATCACTACTTAGTTTTGCCACTAAGAATTTCAACTGCTCAAAAATGCCATCACTTCGTTAGCATGCTTAAAACTGCCATTGGACACCATTACTGTGAGCTCAAATCTCTTTTGCCATGTTATAATGACCAAAATACCTATAGAACAACATGTCAGCCCTCCCTCTATCTCACTACAACAAAGTGTGGGTCCCACTTGATCCTAACATCGTTCTTATTTTTCTCTAAAATTATTCGTTTGCTTACTCCTGACAAGTGGGGTCCACACTTATCATTGTGAGATAGAGAGAACTGACATGTGGCCATGTGGGTATAGGGGTATTTTCATCGTTTAACATGGTCAATGAGTTTGACCTGACCATGACGATGTCCAATGGCATTTTTGAGCAAACGCCTAATGGAATAATGACATTTTTGAGATATCTAATGGCATTTTTGAGCAAGCATCTCACGAAACGGTTGCATTTTTTAGCAGTGTAACATCTAGTGGCAAAACTGAGTAGTGGGACATAACTGGTGGCATAAATGATAAAAATCCAATGAAGAATCAATCATTCTTCCATCCCATGTTTCGGACAATTCTTATTGCCTCTTTCATCCTATCCCAAGCAAGCACTAGTGGCTCACGATCTTCCTGCTTAAAACCTATAATATTAAGAGTGCAATTGCATAATCTTAGCATGTGGGAAAAACTTTGTCATAAACATGCTGCAACACAAGTTTCATGAGGTAATGGTTCCTTTAGGCAAGGCTAGAAGTCATTTCTTAGTGTTTACTCTTAAATAAACAGGAAAAAGATGCAACTTGAAAAGAAAGATGGCTTCTCCCCCTTCCTTCTCTCCTCCCTTCCCTTCCTCCCTCTCCCCGCCTTCGCTCCGGCCTCCTGCCCCGGCCGCCCTTGCTCCCCTTCCTTTGTCGCCCCCGTCTCTCTCCCTCGCCGCTTCGGCTCTCTCGTTCCCTGGTCCTCCTCTCAGCTCGCGCGCATCAGGATCTGGCACTAGGAACTGGTTTTGGGCCCTGTCGTCGGAGGAGGCGGATGGGGATTCCGATCTGGAGGTCGACTCTCCCCCCTCCCTTTGGTTCCTCCTCCGGTGGCTTCGTGGGCGGTGGAGTCACCGGTGGCTGGTAAGGTTCGGAAATTTGCCCCGGGCGGTCGTGGCCGTCCGGTGATCGCTGTCGAGGGGGATGGTTCGGGCTGGCTCCAGGTGAGGCGCGGTCGGCGACGGAAGCGCTCGGGGCCGCTCTCCTCGCCGGGCTGTGCGGGTTTTGATGCTCTCTCCTCTCGGGCGGGTGGCCCTGCTCGCTCATCCTGCTCTCCAGCGGCCTTGTCGATGGCGGTCTCGGTGGTGTCGCCGCCGCTGGCGGCGCCGGCGGGAGCCTCTCCTCCGCCTCTAACCCTAGATCTGTTTCCTGCGAGTAAGGCTTGTGGGCCTCCCGTTCCGTTTCAGGTTGGCCTGTCTGGGCCTTCTGTTCAGGTTGGGCCGCCTTCGCTGTCGTCTTTTTTCTGATTCCCCCCTCCATTCTGGGCCCTGGGCCTTGCGCGTCTAATGTGCCTTCCTTTGCTTCGGCCGGCCTGTCTTTCCCCCCTCCCAGCCTGGCTCGCTCCGGGTACTTATGGGCCCGAAAGGGTTCGGCCCCCCATTTCTAGGGTTTCCTGCATCTCACTCTGACCTACGCCGTTTCCGTTTTCGCATCCCCACCTACCGCAGATCTCCTCCCGTCCTACCTCTCTTCCTTCCTTTCACGGCGGTGGTTGCCATGGATCGCTCCCGTGGTTCTTCGAGCGAGGCAGTGTCGGGCTTGAAGCGGCGGCGGGAGGATGCCGGTGATGGGGCGTACGGCCTGGAGCTCGAGGCGTCCCTCCGCTCAAAGCTTGAGGCCGAGCAGGCGGCTCGGTTGCAAGCGGCCGGCGAGCGCGAGGCTTGGGCGGCGGGGCCTGAGCGGCTCCAGGGCGGCGAGCGCGCTAGGGCGGCGGGGTCGGCCGTGGCGGGCTCTGGATCTGAGGCCCCCGGATCAGGCGGATCTGGGGCTGATCCATGGGAGGCCGCGGCGGCTGCTGGTGGCGCTGGCTCTGTGGCTCGTCCCCCTCCTCCCTCCCCCCCGCTTGGCCCGGCTCCCTTGGCTCGTGGCGGCGGTCGCGGCCCCGGTCCATCTTCTGGGTTCGGGGGGCGCTTGCTGGGTCGCGGGGGCGGTGGATCTGGCGTCCTCGGTCGTCGGCCCCCGGCGTCCGACCCTGGTTCGTCCTTTGGCGCCTTGGGCGATGGGATCCTCCCTCCTCCCCCTCCACCTGCCCGTCCTTCTCCTTCGCCTCTCCAGCCCCCAAACCCTAATCTCACGTGTTTCGCTTGCCACCAACCTGGCCACTTCCAATCATGTTGTTTCAACCCCCCGTTCTGCCTGATCTGTAGAGAGGACGACCATCTGACCATGAACTGCCAAAACCGTCGGAAATCTGCTTCCTTTAAGCTGTTTGGCCAAGGCCTTCCTGGTTGCTCCTTCCTCGCGCTTGACAGTGACATTCCTCAGGTTGCTGTGGCTCCTGCGCTCTCCAACGCCGCGATCATCTCGATCAAAGACCATAAAATCACCACCCAAACCCTCTTGGATGAGCTCAAACTGTGGGACGATGGTGGTTGGGATTGGCAGATCCGACAGCTGTCCGATTTTGATTTCGCGGTGGTCTTCCCCTCTAAGAGCAGCCTCAAAATGATTTCTTCTTGCACTAGTTTCACTCTCCCTCTTAACCAGTTGGTAGTTTCGGTGAAGGCGGCCACTAATGGAGCTAAACCTATTCATCCTCTCTCAGAGATCTGGGTCCTTGTGGATGATGTCCCTCCCACCTTACGCTCTTCAGAATTCGTCATGGCCTTCGGTGTTCCCATTAGCAAACCGATCTTGGTTGACCAAGATTCCCTCTCTGTCCTTGGACCTGTGCGCCTCAAGATCTGGGTCGTGGACCCCCTCTGCATCCATGGTTGTGTCGATGTTTTCCCTGCTGCGGATGGTTTCAGGCTTCGGGTTCGTGTGGAAGGTGCCGCCACTACCCAATCCCCACTCCCGCCTCCTCCTCCTCCTACCGACAACCTTGGGGGCGAGGGTGACAATGCTGGCAATATGAGTGGGGGCTCGCTTCCGCGCTTCACGACCTCTGAGTGGGAGGGAATGGGCTCAGTTAGCCGCGACCTTTTCAAGGATAGTGCTCCGAAGGCCAAGGAAGGAGGAAAGGACCAGATGGATGTTGATGCGAATGTTCAGGTTTCTGCTCAGGCTGCCCCGATTGCCCCCCCTGCTGGTACTCCTGTGTCGGGGGTGTGCTCCAACTTGTCGGCCCAGCCAGGCTCTCCGTCGCTCTCGGGCATTGAGGATCTCCCTGCTTCACCGCGTCGCGCTGCAACGGGCTCTCTTCCCAAGCGCAAGTCTTCGGTTCGCAAGTTCTCTGCTCGCAGTCGGGCTTCATCTGGGACCAAGCTGTCGGCGGCGGGCCTATGTCGCTGCCTCGATGGTGATATGGGCGCCGTGGCGGGCCAAGCGTCTCCGGTGGAGGCTCGAGCTTCTCCGATTCGATCTCCCTCCTCTACGATGCGCAAAAGTGGCCGGATCCGCGACAGTGGGCTGCGGGTGGTGGACAAGGCGGTTAGGCGTGCTGCGGCTCGTGATCTCCCTGCTTCAGGTATGACTCCCGACCACGCTCCGTTGGTTCATGTTTCTTCTTCCCCCATTAGGCTTGTCCTACCTTCCTATTCGGATGAACATTTGACTAAGGTCCTCGCTGATTCTGGCATCTCTCTTGACCATAATTTTGGGTCCCCTTCTTCCATGATCGCTCTCATTAGGGACAATGAGGTGGCCCAGGCGGCTTTGGCCAAGGCTAAAGAGGTCGTTGCGGCTCCTCCCGCCCCCTCAGTTGTGGCTGCTGGGGTTTCGGAGGAGGGGGGCTCTGCTAGCGATGTTGTTCCTCAACCTTCTGTGAAGAAGGGTGTTTCTAAACGTGCTAAATCCTGCTTGGCACCCTGCAGGTCGAGTCTGCGCATTAAAAATCTATCTTTCAAATGAAAGCCCTTTTCTGGAATATAAGAGGTTTTGGCGCTCGGGGGCGCCGGGATCAAATTAAAGATATTGTCAAGGGTGATAATATTGACTTGATTGGCTTAGTCGAGACTTTCAAACCCTCCTTCTCCCCCCATGAGCTCTCTTCTATTGCGGGGGCCGACCGTTTTGGCTGGAATTTCCTTCCCTCTTCTGGCCACTCGGGTGGTATTCTGTTAGGCTCGAAACACGATGTTTTTGATTTTGTTACCTTTGGTCATGGTATCTTCTGGGCCAGCTCGGTGCTTTTTCACCGTCAGCTCAATTCACTTTGGGAATTTATGGTTGTATATGGCCCGGCGGATCACTCCCTTTCCCCTATCTTCCTGAACGAAATCTCGAACAAAGTCGAAGCTTGCACCCTCCCTCTTGTGATCGGAGGTGATTTTAATTTGCTTCTCTCCCCTTCGGATAAGAAGAATAACATCTTCTCGTGGACGTTGGCCGACGCTTTTAACGAGTTCATTAGCTCCTGCGCCCTTCGTGAGATCCCTAGGGTGGGCTCTAGATTTACTTGGACTAACCATCAAGTTTCCCCTATCCGCTCCGTTCTGGACCGAGTCATTGTCTGCTCAAATTGGGACTCGCTCTTCCCGCTAGCTACGCTTAAATCTAAGGCGATTGTGGGCTCGGATCATGCCCCTCTAATCCTTGATGCTAGGATTCGACCCATCTCCTCCCCCCTAGGTTTCAATTTGACGCGTCTTGGCTCCTTATTGATGGCTTTTGCGATCTCCTCGGCTCTAAAATTAGTGACTTCCTTGCGGCGACTCATCGCTCCTTTGGGCCCTTGGATGATTGGCATAAGTGCTCGGCCCTGTTGCGTAAATTCCTCCGTGGATGGTCCCGTAATTACTCGGCCCAGGAGCGTAGAGATAAGGCCCTTCTCCTGGCCCAGATTGAGGCCCTTGACTCTCGGGCAGACGTTTCTGGTCTTTCCGATGCTGACTGGTCCCTTCGCTTTTCCCTTGAACGATCTCTGGTGCAGATTCACCACCTTAATGAGATTTATTGGCGCTAGAGGGGCTCGATTAACTGGATGCTTAAAGGCGATTCTACCACTGCTTATTTTTTTGCTATTGCAAATGGGAGGCGGCGAAGATGTCTTATTGATAGCCTGATTATCGACGGGGTGCGATCTTCTGACCAAGGCGCCATCCTAAACCATGTTGTGTCTTTCTTTTCCTCTCTCCTTTCTGCCAAACCTGACCAGAGGTTCAGGCTATCTTCTAATTTCTGGGACCAGGGGTCTTGGTTTCTTCGGAAGAAAACACTGATTTGATGATTCCTTACTCTGAAGAGGAGATCTTCTCCTCGATCTCCAACTCGAACCCTAACTCTGCCTCGGGCCCGGACGGTTTTTCCATCCCTTTCTTTAAAAAATTCTGGCCTACTCTTAAAGAGCTTATTTGCGCGGTCATTCAGGGCTACTGTCTGGGGACAGTAGATATTTCCAGGCTCAATTATGCGGTCATTTGCATGATCTCTAAAATTAAGGGTGCCGAACTCATTTAGCAGTTTAGACCTATTGCGCTGATTAATAACTTTGCCAAATTCCCTGCCAAGTGTCTGGCCACTCGCCTTAACCCGGTGGCTCATCGGACCCTCTCCCCTACTCAGTCGGCTTTTGTCAAGGGGCGCTTTATCCTGGATGGGGGTTCTCTGCCTGCATGAAATTATCCATGACATCCATAGATCAGGCACCAAGGCTGTTGTTCTAAAATTGGATTTTGAGAAGGGTAAGTTGGGGCTTCCTTAAACAAGTCCTACTGGCTAAAGGTTTTGATAGTGGGGTGGTTCACCGTATTATGCAGTTGGTCATGGGGGCCATACTGCCATTAATGTCAATGGGAAAGTTAGTAATTTCTTTAAGAACTCTCGAGGCCTCCGGCAAGGCGATCCGGCCTCACCCATCCTTTTTAACTTTGTGGCGGACGCTCTGTCTAATATCCTATCTAGAGCCACGGAGGCCGGCCATATCTCTCCTGTTAGCTCACACCTCATTCCAGAGGGTATTACTCACCTCTAATATGCAGACATACTATTATTTTGGTGGAACTGAATGATCAATGCATTTCCATCTCAAATTTCTGCTCCTTTGCTTCGAAGCTCTCTTGGGTCTTAAGATCAATTTCTCCAAAAGTGAAGTTATTGTCACTAGTGTGCCGGATACCGAGGCCTTGCGGGTGGCCCGCCTCCTGAATTGTTCTCTTGGATCGTTCCCTATAAAGTATTTGGGTTTACCTATCACCTCTGGCAAGCTCCTTGCTAAAGATTTTGCTCCAACAGTGGCCAAGGTGGGTAATCGTGTTATGCCCTGGAGGGGAAGATACAACACTCAGGCAGGTAAAGTAGCCTTGATTAATGCATGCCTCTCTTCTCTACCGATGTTCTTGATGGGCTTTTATCTTCTCTCTATGGGAACCCATACTGGCTTTGATAAACACAGAGGTGCCTTTTATTGGAACGCGGCTGATAACAAGTGCAAATATCACTTGGTCAAATGAGACCATATTTGTAAGCCAAAAAGCCTTGGGGGGCTGGACATTATTAACACTCTTGTTATGAACAAATGTCTGATCATAAAATGGTGGTGGAAAATCATGACCATCCCCCAGGAGAAGCCCCTCTGGTTCACCATTCTCAAAGCGAAGTACTTCCCCTCTTCTAGCCCAATGTTTGCCCGGGCCTCGGGGGCATCTCAATTCTGGAGAAATCTTGTTAAGCTCAGACCGATCTTTCAAGGCCTCGTCAAATTTGTTGTCCACAATGGTAGGTCCACTAGGTTTTGGCTTGATTGGTGGTGTGGCTCTTCTTCGCTGGCGACTGCCTTTCCTGTCCTTTTTTCTTATCGCCCGGACCCTGAGATCTCAATCTCTGAGCTCGCGTCGAATAATTGGGACCTGCGTCTACGTTGCTCCCTCTCTCCCGCAGAGTTGGAAGACTGGCAGCGTCTTGTTGCTTTCTTCCCATCGCTCTCGGAGGAGGAAGACACAGTTGTTTGGCCCCACTCCTCCTCTGCTCGTTTCTCGGTGAAATCCCTCTATGGTAAGCTTATTGCTGGATCCACCACCTCCAAATTCAATTGGATCTGGAGGGCTCTTATCCCTCCTAAGGTTAAGGTTTTCCTCTAGCAAGCCTCCCGTGGGCGTTTGCCGACGGGTGATCAAATTCGAAAGCGTAATGGCCCAGGATCTGATAGGTGTGCTTTATGTGGTATGAGAGAAGACACGTCACATGTCTTTTTCAATTGTGTGTTGGCTAATTTGTTTTGGTGTTGTATTAGATCCTGGCTGCATGTTTCTTGGGCTCCGACCTCCTTCTCTGACCTGCGCGTCCTGGTCAATTCTTTGGTTGGGGCCCAGAGAAGATTGTTTTGGGTGGGCTTCGCAGCCATGTGCTGGTCCCTTTGGACAACAAGGAATAAATTTACCATCGAACATGTTTTCCCTGCTAAACCGGCTGATTGCTTATTTAAAACTTGTATATTCCTGCAGCAGTGGAGATCATTGACTAAGGAGGAAGACAGGGACACCTTCGATGCCTTGTTGGCCAAGATCCGCAATTCTGCTATCTCCATCTCCCCAGTTCAAGCAGGCACTTAGTCGCTGGTGGTCGGCTCTCGTCTTAGTTCTATCTCCGGCCCGCGTGCCGTGTATTAGCCTGGGAGCCATGTACTTAGACTATTCTCTCATTCTGCTTCGGTTGATACTTTGCATGTTCTTGTGCTGGTCTCAAGGGTCTGTTCTAACTCTGCCTGGTGGCTTTATTTATAAAGTTGGGCCTCGGCCTTTTATCTAAAAAAAAGATGCAACTTCAATGCGTCAGGCTCATAATCTTTTGTACGTGTCATATCACATAATTCAGTGAAAGTATGTAAATGCATGATGATATCTTCAGACAGGGAGCCACCGAATTGGTTCCATTGAACCATGGTGACCAAGTGTTGTTTAATCTCAAATTGCTTGGCAGCAATATCAGGTAAAGCGACAGGAGCGCACATAAATTTCTCATCGGGAGTTGCAAAGTTCCTAAGTTTCTTCGCCATGACAAATTTTGGGTTTAAGAAAAATAAACAAAAGACAAAACTAACTAAAACTGAAACAAAAAACTGAAATAATACCTTTAGTCACCTGGCTAGGGTAGTGATGATGATTCTCGGCAACAACGCCAACAAAAGGGTTGATTACCTTTGACCCGGCTATGGATGTAGATAGTGTTCACCTCTTTCCAAGGATGACCTTGGGCATCAAACCCACGCGGAGTTCTGCTATTAGACAAGGATTCAAGCAAGCTATTGTTCTTGAAAGAAATTTCAGTTCTTAGACCGAAAAATAGTAGTTGTGATTAAAACAGAGATCAGGAACATCACTGATGATGGCGCCCGCGTGCTCTGGTGATGGCGATGGCGACCCGCGCCCGCCCGTGCTGGTTGTCGCCCCCGCCGCTTCCTCCAGCCCCTGCACCGCTCCGGTGTCCGCGGCCCCTCCCTTCCCGCCGGCGTCGGCCGCTCTGCTCGGGCCTTCGCCTCCCTCGCCCGCTCCCGCCCCCGCCCCCGTGTCCGTTGGTCCGACCTCGTGGACGAGGATCCGCTGCCCTCCCCCGCCAGCCTCCCTCGCCCATTCCAGTCGCTACCCGTCGCACCGCGCAGCCCGGCCGGGCCGGTGGCTCAGCCCCCCGTGTGCGGGGCTCTGCCGCTGGCACGCGGCTGCTGCGGTCGCCGACGCCGCCCTCGAGCTCGACTCGGGGTGGATGGGATTCAAGGCGTGGTCTTGCGGGATGGAGGGGCTCGCCACCGATGGGTTCGGGCCTGGGGTGTGTTGGGTCGCTCCGACAGGGGCTCCACCCGCTCGACGTGGCGCCATCCGGTGGCCGGTCTGTGCCCGGTGATAACCCCGGCATCGCCTGCAACACATCGTGGCCTTTCTCCCGCGGCCCCGTTCGTGCGTTCCTCGCCCTTCCGGCCGTTCATAGCCGCCTTCGGGACCTCCTTGCTCCGCTTCCGGGCTCCCCTTCCCCTGCACAGCCCCTAGCTTGCCCGTTCCGGTGACACGCCGGCGGCGGCGGTGACATCCTATCCTTCGGGGGAAACCTTACAGGTCTCGGGTCCGCTCCGCTCGCTGGGCCGTGTCGCACCCGCGCGGGGCATCCTGGGCCCTGGCCTGGTCCAACTGCGGATCCTTCCTTATGGGCCTTCGTCACCTCGGTTGGGCCGACATGTGGATCTTGGGTCGCATCTGTGCCCTAGGTCCACGCCTCCGGTAGCCTCGGTTTGGCTACCCCATGGCCTCTTGTCCGCCTTTGTTTCCACCCCTGCCGCCCTCCCCCCGATCCAGCCCTCCCCTCCCCTGCTCTCCGGCTCGAAGCGCCGCCCTCCCCTCCCTCCCGTTCGGCCACCGCTGTTGTCCCTCCCCCGGCCCCTCCTCCCCCGCCGCGGTAGGCCATGCCCCGCGATTGGGACGACGGCGTGGCCCGGCACAAGCGGCGCGCCAAGGATCGGCGTGACTCCTCCCGTCCGTCTCCCGATGCGCTTCGCTGTGAAGAGGAGCTCCGGCGCGAGCTGCGGGAAATCCGCTGTAGCGATCCGACCTCAAAACGATCGAATCTCTGTGCTTCAGTGTCATCCCTAGATCGGTAATGCTGACACACATACTTGAAGGATTTATAACAGAGTGCAACCACACACTTATTACATCGAATGTCTCAAAAGAGAACTGATTACAATAAATATGGCTTAAGGCCATCTAAATGCGATAACAGCGGGAGGCTTGGAAGATAAAGTGAGTCCATCAAGTCCAATGGCATAGCTGAGTGCACGACAAACGACCTAGCGCACCTTACTTTTCGTCTGAAAAGTCTGCAACATGATATGTTGCAGCCCGAAACGGGTTAGCACATGGAATATGCTGGCAATATGACACAGTAGAGCAAATGAACAGGTAAATGCTATCACTATATGCATATGTGGCTTGTGGAGGCTCTATGGTTATAGGTTTTGCATAAAGCCAATTTTTCCCTACAACAAAGGAATATATTTTATTTAACTATCATGGTGGTTGAAACATTGAGAAGGTTCCTCCAACACAATCCCAGTTAAGAGTGATTAACAGCCCAACAAATTAATTTAGGGTGATGAGATCAAATCAATAATTCAAGTACTAGATACTCAAGATGTCCATAACCGGGGACACGGCTAACCATGATTAGTTTATACACTCTGCAGAGGTTTGCACACTTTTCCCCACAAGACTCGATCTCCTCCATTGGATTTCTCGCACTTCAGGGTGTTTGAGAAACGGATGACCCAGACACAGTCTTTCCGAAGCATTAACTCTAACCCTGGGTAGACAGTACCAACCTACATCCCCTACATCTGCTAGCCTACCACTGGAAGAGGTCATGCAACATACTCAACTATGCTAGAGCCCATAATAGCTTGTGGCTGCACACGGAAGTTTGTAGCATGAATAATCTTATGATCCCTTTGAGCCTGGCGAACCATAGGATCATCACACGGGTACTCCGGGATATCCTAGGACAACACTGGATTCTCCAGGTGCCCACAACCAATCCACCCAGATGTATATTTAAGTACCCACCTTAAGTTAACCATTAATTATCAATCTCACATATGTCATGGATACACTCAAACCCAATCCACGTCTACGAGCATAGCATGGCAATATAAGCATAACATAGAAGTAACACCCCAGGGTTTGATAATAAAACAGGTAATAGGTTCTACCTCTTCAACTACTTCCCAATACCCGCAAGTTAATCACATCCTAATCATGCAGTGTTTGAGGATTATAACTAATGCATAAAAACTGGGTATGAAAAGAGTATGATCAATGTGTTACTTACCTTGCTGACGATCCGCAAACCCTAGAGACTCATAGTAGCACGCTTCGCACTCCGGAAATTCTATTGCAAACAAAAAATAGCATACATAAGCACTCAAGCATAGATGCAAGGGTAAAACTCAAAGAAGATCGAATCTGAAAGTTCAACTGAAGAGATTTGATCTGCAAAAAGAATCAATCGAAACGGAGCTACGAAACTGAAACTACAATCAAAAGAACCTCGAATTCAAATCTGCTTGAAACCAAATTTTAAATTGTCAAAACCATGTTCAAGTTGATTAAACAGAAAGAGGGCTTCGAGACGAAGATTTAGGCGCTGGTTTCATCTAATTTGGACAAACAGGTAAAAAGTTATACTAGATTGAAGATAAGGGCTGAATCGCGATAAAAATAATCGCAGAGAAATCCCTAGAAAAAGAAATAAAACGAACAGACTAACGAACGAATGTTCGCTGTCTGAACCTAACCGGCGAACAATGTTCGTTAAAATGAACGAACGGATGAACGTCCGCTTAATAAATAAATTGACGAAAAACCGAACTGATCTATAAAAACAGATCTAGGGTTTACTAAAAAACCGAGCGGTTTTGTACCTAAACCGGAAAAAACACGGCGGTCGACGGCGGCGGCTCCGGCGAGTCCGGCGAGGGAGGGGCGGCGGCTCAGGGGCGATAGCGGCGCAGCATGGGCGTCGGCGGGGCGGCGGGGTACGGCGCGGGGCAGCGCGAGGCGGCAGCGGCGGCGCTAGGCGGCGGTGCGGGTTGCGACGGCGGGGCGATGTGAGGCAAGGGGACGGCGGTGGCGCTATTTATTGGGGGGCGGGGTGGCGGCTGGCTTGAGGAGGGGTCCGTCCTCGGCAGGCGTGTCCCTCCCGGACTCGGGCAGCGGCGGCGATGCTCGGGACTCCGGTCCCGAGCCGGAGCAGGAGGCGGCGGCGTGCTGTGGGCCGGCTGGGCCGCTGGCCCAGTTCGGTCCGCGAAACAAATTTTGTTTTTAAATAATTTCGTCCGAACGGAAAAAAATCCTAATAAATTATAAAAAATTCTAAAAATGCCAAAATCAATTTTCACCGTCTAAATGAAATATTTAGAACAAAGTGAACATTTTCTTGGCCTAAAAATGCAATTTTGAAAAATGCATATTTTTTTTCTAATTCAAATAAAATAGCAATAAAATCCAAATAAAATAATTTATTTGATTTTAAATATTTTCCCTCCAATATTTCTTTTATTTTGGAGAAGTCATATTATCTCCTCTCATATATTTTATATTTGAAATATTTTCGGAGGGAAAAAAATTAAAACCAAAGTGATCCTCTTTTCAATATTTGAGAAAATTCAAATATGAAAATCATGTCCCCAACTCTCTCCGTGGATCCTTGAGTTGCTTAGAATTTTTTAGGATCACAACCGAAAAGCAAATAAAATATGATATGCATATGATGTCCTATGTATAACATTCCAAATTGAAAATTTGGGATGTTACAAACCTACCCCCCTTAAGATGAATCTCGTCCTCGAGATTCGGGTTGGTTAGAAAATAGGTGTGGGTGGTCTTTCCGTAGATCATCCTCTCGTTCCCAGGTGGCTTCATCCTCGGTATGGTGGCTCCACTAAACTTTGCAAAACTTGATAACCTTGTTGTGTGTAATTCGGCTGGCAAACTCGAGAACCTTGACTGGTTTCTCCTCGTAGGTCAGGTCACTATCCAACTGAATTGCTTCCAGGGGAACTGTATCTCTCAGAGGAATATCGGCCATCTCAACATGGCACTTCTTCAACTGAGAAACGTGAAACACGTCATGAACTCCTGACAGTCCTTCCGGTAACTCCAACTTGTAGGCTACTTCCCCCATACGTTCCAAAACTCGGTATGGTCCTACAAATCTCGGGGCTAACTTTCCCTTAACTCCAAAATGTTTAACTCCTCGCAGAGGTGATACACGATGATATGCTCTGTCTCCGGTTTCATAAACTATCTCTTTGCGCTTTGAATCTACGTAACTCTTCTGCCTGGACTGAGCTACCTTCAGTCTATCCCGAATCAACTTAACCTTCTCTTCTGACTCTTTGATCAAATCTGGTCCAAACAACTGACGGTCTCCAACTTCATCCCACATCAATGGTGTCCTGCACCTCCTTCCATACAAAGCTTCGAAAGGTGCCATCTTCAAACTGGCCTGGTAGCTATTATTGTATGAGAATTCCGCGTAAGGCAAATTGTCATCCCAACTAGATCCATAATCTAGCGCACACGCTCTCAACATGTCTTCCAGAATCTGATTGACCCTCTCGGTCTGTCCATCTGTCTACGGATGAAAAGTTGTACTGAATTCTAGCCTGGTACCCAAAGTTTGGTGCAGCTGATGCCAAAACTTTGAGGTAAACTGTGTTCCTCTATATGATATGATGGTCCTCGGAACTCCATGCAGACATACGATCCTGGTCATATATATCTTAGCCAACATCGCACTGGTATAGGTGGTCTTCACTGGGATAAAGTGAGCCACTTTGGTCAAATATCCACTACTACCCAGATAGAATCATATCCCGATCGGGTTCTGGGTAATCCGGTGATAAAATCCATGCCAAGCTTATCCCACTTCCATTCGGGTATCGGCATAGGCTGCAGTAATCCTGCTGGCTTCTGATGTTCTACCTTCACTCTCTGACATACATCACACACAACTACATACTCGGCAATATCCTTCTTCATACCAGTCCACCAGAAACGCTCCTTCAAATCCAAATACATCTTGGTGTTTCCGGGGTGTATCGAGTATGGCGAGTCATGAGCTTCCTGTAGTATCAACTTCCTGATCTCTGCATTATTGGGTACATAAACTCGGTCCTCAAACCACAAGGTGTCATGCTCATCCTCACAAAAACCTTTGGCCTTTCCTTTACTCATCTTCTCCTTTATCTCGGCGATCTCTTTGTCATCCTTCTAAGCTTCACGAATCTTTCCCAATAATGTCGACTGAACCTTCATTGCTGCAACAAAACCTCTAGGGACTATCTCCAAACGAAGCTCCCTAAGATCCTCGGCTAACTCCTTTGGCAATCCTCCGCTTACGAGGGTATTGACATAACTCTTCTGGCTCAAAGCGTCTGCTACGACATTGGCCTTGCCTAGATGATAGTGTAAATTCATATCATAATCTTTTATGAGCTCCAACAATCTCCTCTGCCTGATATTCAGCTCCTTCTAGGTGAAAATGTACTTCAAACTCTTGTGATCCGTGTACACATCACAACGATTTCCAATAAGAAAAAGTCTCCAGGTCTTGAGTGCATGCACTACGGCTGCTAATTCCAAATCATGCATGGCATAATTCAACTCATGCGGTCGAAGTTGACGTGAGGCATAAGAAACTACTCTTCCGTCTTGCATCGATACACCTCCAAGTCCTAAGCGAGATGCGTCGCAATACACTTGGAAATCCTTGCGTATATCTGGCAGAATCAACACTGGGGCTATAACCAAACGTTTCTTCAACTCCTGAAAACTTGCCTCACATTCATCTGTCCATTTGAACTTGGTGTCTTTCTTCAATAACTCTGTCATGGGCTTCGCAATCTTGGAAAAATTCTCAATGAATCTCCGATAATATCCCGCGAGTCCTAGAAAACTGCGGATCTCTCCTACTGAGGTGGGTGCCAACCACTCAGTGACTGATTGAACCTTGGTGGGGTCTACTGCTATACCTTCTCCTGATATAACATGTCCAAGGAATCCAACTTCCTTCAACCAAAACTCACATTTGCTGAATTTGGCATACAACTGATGTTCCCTGAGCTTCTCGAGAACTAAACGCAAATGCTCCTTGTGTTCCTCTTCATTTTTCGAGTATACCAAGATATCATCAATGAACACTACGACAAACTTATCCAAGAACTCCATGAACACCTTATTCATCATGCTCATAAAATAGGCAGGGGCATTAGTCAATCCAAATGACATAACCGTATACTCATATAGCCCATACCTTGTGGTGAAGGCTGTCTTAGGTATATCCTGTTCTCGGATCTTCAACTGGTGGTATCCTGATCGCAGATCGATCCTGGAGAATACTTTAGCTCCTTGCAGTTGATCAAACAAATCATTGATCATCGGCAGTGGGTACTTGTTCTTGATCGTCACTTCATTCAACGCACGATAATCAACAACCATGATCCATCCTTCTTCTCAACCAAGAGCACTGGGGCTCCCCACGGTGACGAACTTCATCGAATGTAACCTTTATCCAATAACTCCTTAATCTACTTCTTAATCTCCTCCAGATCATTCGCAGGCATCCGGTATGGTCTCTTCGATATCGGTCCGATGCCTGGCAACAGCTCTATCAAAAACTCAATGTCTTGATCCGGCGGCATGCCTAGTAACTCCTCTGGGAATACATCTGGGTAATCCTTCACTACATGCACTTCCTCCCGAACAACTCTTGAGAGGGAATTTACTTGGGTCCTCCTCGCCGCATGCCTAGATACATACTTGATCTGTTTTCCCTCCGGGGTGGTGAGCAGAACTGACCTACTAGCACAATCAATGTTTCCTCCATACTTCGATAGCCAATCCATACCTAGTATCACATCCAATCCTTGTGACTCCAAAATTATTAGGTTTGAGGGGAATGGCTACCGATGGTTAAGGGTAACCGATCACACCATCGGCTGGCCATATACTCTGCACCTGGTGAGCTTACTAACAAGGGTGTCCTAAGGGCTAAGGTGGGTAGCTTAAACTTGTCCACAAATCCCCTTGAAATGCATGAATGCGATGCACCAGTATCAAAAAGAACAAGAGCAGTAAATGACTTAACCAAAAACTTACTGATAACTGCATCTGGCTGCTCTTCAACCTCCTCCATGTTCACGTGGTTCACTTGTCTCCTGTTGAAAGGGTTGGGCTTTTTCCCAGAGCTTAATTGACATTACCATTCTTTGCTTCAGAACACTCGGTGGCGTAGTGTCCAGTCTTCCCGCACTTGAAACAAGTAATGTGACTTAGGTCCTTCTTGGCGGGCGTTGAGGGGTTAGAGCGGTTCTGGCTGCTGCTTGCTCCATTCCCGTTTCCACTCTTGGGCCACTGTGGTTATGCGAAATTCCTCCATTGTGAGTGTGGCCTCCATGGTTATGGGTAAATCCTCCCGAGTGCGGGGTGAAATGAGGCCTCTGCTGAGCTCCTGAATTGTACTTCCCTTGTCCATACTTCCTTTTGCGGCTCTCAATCTGCTGCTGCTTCCCTTCAATCATAAGAGCCCTATCTACCAACTCCTGGTAGTTAGCGAATGTTGCTACCATCAATTGCATACTCATCTCATCATTCAACCCTTCCATAAACTTCTCCTGCTTCGCGGCATCTGTGGCCACATCATGCGAGGCATAACGAGCTAACTTACTAAACTCATCCACGTACTACCCCATAGTACGATTTCCTTGGCGTAAGTTGCAAAACTCACGCTTCTTCATCTTGATAGCTCCAGTTGAGACATGTGCAGTGCGGAACGCTTGCTGAAACTGATCCCAAGTGATATTGGCTATAGGGAAGGTGGCTGTGTAATTCTCCCACCATGAGATTGCGGGTCCATCCAATTGATGTGCGGTAAAACGCACCTTCTCAACATCTGTGCAACCTGCGGTGGTCAACTCCCTTCCAATCCTGCATAGCCAGTCATCAGCAACTATTGGCTCGGTGCTACTGGAAAACACCGGCGGCTACAACCTCAGAAAACGGGCTAAGTTGTCAACTGGAGGTGCTAGCAGTGGGTTGTTGTTGTTGTTGCCTTGGTTCTGGACTAGTAGCTGCATCAAGGCATTCTGTTGTTGGATCAACTGAGTGAGCTCCAGTGGGAAGACAAATCTGGGGTCATGTCTCGGAGGCATCTGATGGGTTTAGAGGGGAGAGATTAGAATAGAGTGGGGCCTAATGAGAAAGCACTACCCATATGCACATGAGACAAACACATTCATATCACACCATATCAATTCAAGCAAGGGCATACAATCGATCTAACTATTGTTTCAAAAGTGATCGGACTACTACTATATACATGGGGTAATACTACTGATAATATGGTGGTCTACTAGAAATTTTGATCAGTGGAAGACTCCATGATATCCGCTCCAGCTTCGTCTTCGTAATCATCATCACTACTGTCGGGGTCGCAGTCGGTGTCGTCGATGATGATGTAGTCCTCGGGATGATCGTAATCTCCTCCTGGCGCGGGGTCTCCCATGAATACTCCTAGCTTCCTTGTCAGGTCGTCATTCTTCTCCACTACTATTGCGATTTCCTCCTCATATCCGTCGTGTGTAGACTTGAGTTCCTCCTCTAGCTCCATGTTCCTGGTCATCACCTTCTTCAAATCTATCATGCTTGCGCATGTCTGGTTCTCCTGGCGATGAATGTGCTGGTTTAACTCCTGGATGAAGGCTGCAACGGACATGTCCCTCCTGGTGCTGATCATCTCCCATTGCTCATCTTGGCGCCCACATATCTGGTAGATAGTGTCCTTAAGATCCTTGTGATAAACTTCGCCGATACGTCCCATGGCGATGTGGGATGCCATGCTCTTTCCTAGACTCCAGGTTGGTGCATCAAAGGAAAACTCTATGGGCTCGGTGGCTGGCATGAATGTCCTTCCTGGAACTTGAACTCGAATCATCCAACGCTCTTCTTCTGGTAAAGTGGCGGTGTAGGTCCCGGTGAAGCTTGGTATTCTGATGTTCAGGTACCTAGTGACTTCCTTCAAGTGTTGTCCAAAGGGTGTGTCTTCATCCGGTTGGGCAAACTTGTTCCTTGAGTCCATCCTAGAGAGTGGAAAATGGAGAGGAGTCAGAAATGAGTAGAGAAGAGTGACCTATGGCTCATCTTAGAGGTCGTGTCCTACAATCAGCGTGTGCTCTGATACCATCTTGTAGCGATCTGACCTCAAATGATCGAATCTCTGTGCTTCAGTGTCATCCATGGATCGGTAATGCTGACACACACAATACTTGAAAGATTTATAGCGGAGTGCAACCACACACTTATTACATCGAATGTCTCAAAAGAGAACTGATTACAATAAATATGGCTTAAGGCCATCTAAATGCGATAACAGCGGAAGGCTTGTAAGATAAAGTGAGTCCATTAACTCCAACGACATAGCTGAGTGCACGACAAACGACCTAGCGCACCTTACTCTTCGTCTGAAAAGTTTGCAACATGATATGTTGCAGCCTGAAACGGGCCAGAACATGGAATATGCTGGCAATATAACATAGTAGAGCAAATGAACAGGTAAATGCTATCACTATATGCATATATGGCTGGTGGAGGCTCTATGGTTATAGGTTTTGCATAAAGCCAATTTTTTCCTACAACAAAGGAATATATTTTATTTAACTATCATGGTGGTTGAAACATTGAGAAGGTTCCTCCAACTCAATCCCAATTAAGAGTGATTAACAACCCAACAATTCATGTACCAGATACTCAAGATGTCCATAACCGGGGACACGGCTAACCATGATTAGTTTATACACTCTGCAGAGGTTTGCGCACTTTTCCCCACAAGACTCGATCTCCTTTGTTGGATCTCTCGCACTTCAGGGTGTTTGAGAAACGGATGACCGCGACACAGTCTTTCCGAAGCATTAACTCTAACCCTGGGTAGACAGTACCAACCTACATCCCCTACATCTGCTAGCCTACCACTGGAAGAGGTCATGCAACATACTCAACTATGCTAGAGCCCATAATAGCTTGTGACTGCACACGGAAGTTTCTAGCATGAATAATCTTGTGATCCCTTCGAGCCTAGGTGGTGAACCATAGGATGATCACACGGGTACTCCGGGATATCCTAGGACAACACTGGATTCTCCAGGTGCCCACAACCAATCCACCCAGATGTGTATTTAAGTACCCACCTTAAGTTAACCATTAATTATCAATCTCACATCTGTCATGGATACACTCAAACCCAACCCACGTCTACGAGCATAGCATGGCAATATAAGCATAACGTAGAAGTAACACCCCAGGTTTGATAATAAAACAGGTAATAGATTCTACCTCTTCAACTACTTCCCAATACCCGCAAGTTAATCACATCCTAATCATGCAGTGTTTGATGATTATAACTAATGCATAAAAACTGGGTACGAAAAGAGTATGATCAATGCGTTACTTACCTTGGTGACGATCCGCAAACCCTAGAGACTCGTAGTAGCACGCTTCGCACTCCGGGAATTCTATCGCAAACAAAAAATAGAATACATAAGCACTCAAGCATAGATGCAAGGGTAAAACTCAAATAAGAAGATTGAATCTGGAAGTTCAACTGAAGAGATTCGATCTGCAAAAAGAATCAATCGAAACGGAGCTACGAAACTGAAACTACGATCAAAAGAACCTCGAATTCAAATCTGCTTGAAACCAAATTTTAAATTGTCAAAACCATGTTCAAGTTGATTAAATAGAAAGAGGGCTTCGAGACGAAGATTTAGGCACTCGTTTCATCTAATTTGGACAAACGGGTAAAAAGTTATACTAGATTGAAGATAAGGGCTGAATCGCGATAAAAATAATCGCAGAGAAATCCCTGGAAAAAGAAATAAAACGAACAGACTAACGAAAGAACGTTCGCTGTCTGAACCTAACCGGCGAACAATGTTCGTTAAGACGAACGAACGGACGAATGTTCGCTAGATAAATAAACCGATGAAAAACCAAACCGATCTATAAAAAAACAGATCTAGAGTTTACTAAAAAACCGACGGTTTTATACCTAAACCGAAAAAACACGGCGGTCGATGGCGGCGGCTCTGGCGAGTCCGGCGAGGCTGGGGCCGCGGCTCCGGGGCGACGGCAGCATGACGCGGGCGTTGGCGGGGCGGCGGGGTGCGATGCGGGGCGGCGCGAGGCAGCGGCGGCGGTGGGGCAATGTGAGGCAAGGGGGCGGCGGCGGCACTATTTATTGGGGGGTGGCGTGGCGGCTGACTTGGGAAGGGGGGCGGCCTCGGGAGGCGGCGGTGATGCTCGGGACTCCAGTCCCGAGCCGAAGCGGGAGGAGGCGGCGTGCTGTGGGCCGGCTGGGCCGCTGGCCCAGTTCTGTCCGCGAAACAATTTTTTTTAAATAATTTCGTTTGAACGAAAAAGAATCCTAATAAATTATAAAAAAATTATAAAAATGTCAAAAACAATTTTCACCGTCTAAATGAAATATTTAGAACAAAGTGAACATTTTCTTGGCCTAAAAATGCAATTTTGAAAAATGCATATTTTTTCTAATTCAAATAAAATAGCAATAAAATCCAAATATAATAATTTATTTGATTTTAAATATTTTTCCTCCAATATTTCTTTTATTTTGGAGAAGTGATATTATCTCCTCTCATATATTTTTTATTTGAAATATTTTTGGAGGGAAAAATAACTAAAACCAAAGTGATCCTCTTTTCAATATTTTAGAAAATCCAAATATGAAAATAATGAAATCCCCAACTCTCTCCGCGGGTCCTTGAGTTGCTTAAAAAATTTAAGATCACAACCGAAAAGCAAATAAAATATGATATGCATATGACGTCCTATGTATAACATTCCAAATTGAAAATTTGGGATGTTACATCCGCGAGGGCCGCCGCGACGACCGGCGCTCCCCGGCCTGCCGCGACGCTCGGGGCCGATCCCGCTTCCCCCGCCCTGTGGCCTCGGGAGATTGGTGCCCCCGACGCCGCTCGCCGTCCCCGGACCCCCGACATGGCCTAGCCCCTCCTCGTCCCGGTTGGTGCACCCCCCATCTTCGCGCGCCCAAGCTCCACCGTCCGCACATGCTGCTCGGAAATATGTTCCGCCACATGCTGCCGCCCCTTCGGCTCCGCCCGCTACTGCCACCCTGGGCGGCGGCCAGTCCCACAGTCGCCAAGGACCTGCCAAGAAGAAGAAACGTCGCGGCATGGGCCGTGGCAACCAGCCCACGCTCCCCCCGCTGGCCCCAGGCACCTCTTCCGCCCCGGGCCCCGTCTCCAACCTCCCCCGCCCCCAGCTTCAATTGCAGGGTGGTGGGTCACTCACAAGTCAACTGCGTCAACTCCCAGTGCTGCTACCTCTGCAAGGACCCTGGGCATCCCGCCCTCCTGTTCCCTGATAGACCGGTGACGTCGAAGCTCATGATGTACGACCACGACATCGAGGGGCTGGGCTTCTTCCACCTTGAGGTCCCCGACATCCCGCCTCCCACTCCCACCCTCCAGGAAATCGTCACTGTGGTCGACGGGGTGGCCTTCCTGGAGATGATTGAGGCCAAGCTCAACCACTTCTACCATCGCCAGTGGGACTGGGTGGTCACCCCCACCGCTGGCCACATCTTCACCGTGGTCTTCCCCGACACCGTCAGCTACGGCTACGACACTCGTAGTGGCCGGATCACCCTCGCTCTCAACCAGCTCGTCGTCGACATCACCGAGCCGATCCTCGACGCCAAGGCCGTGGCCGTCCTGGATACCGCCTGGATCCTCGTGGCCGGTCTCCCCGACTTTTCTTGGTCTAAGCTCGTCATCTGCCAGATGTCCTAGATTCTGGGCAAGGTGGTGGTGGTGGACGAGCTCTCCCTTCGCAAGGAGGAGGAGGTCCGGGTCAAGGTCAAATGCCTAGACTCCTCCAAGCTCCATGCCACAGCTTACGTGTTTTTCAACGACCAGGGCTTTGACCTCAGGATCCCCCCCCGAGCCTCCCAACCACGTCGGCCGTCCCCGCTTCTTCAACGATGGCCCTCCCGGTGACAACCCGGGGGCCGACGGGGACTACCACGGTCGCCACCGCCCCTGCTCCCGCCGGTCGGAGGAGGGGAGCTCGGATGACTCGCACTCCCGCTTGCTGTCCCCCTCGCCTACGCCTCCGGCCATCGGGGGGCAGGGGCGCCAGGCCGCGCCCGGCTTGCTCCTGGATGCTCCATCTGACTCGGTGGCCGAGTCCTCGGAGATGAGCGACACTTCCAGTGTCGGCATGGTCGTCTGCCCTGCCTCCTCCCCGCGCTCCCCCGCAACCCCTGCTCATGTTGGGTCGGTCCGGGAGACGATGCTGCCCCAGGTTGTGGCGCTGGCCCCCGGCCTGCCCTCGCCGGTTCCCACGGGGGTTGTGTCCATTCTGGCCCCCTCCCCTGGTGCTTCGCTCATGGATACCCCGATGGCTCCTCTCAGCACCCCCCACCTGCGGCGACCCCCCAGAGCCGTCATGCCGACCCCGGCCATGGCCCCTTCTCTGGCGGCTCTCACCGTGGTCACCCGGCCACCTCCGGTCGAGACCCCCTCCCCCCCGCCGCCCCCGATGCCGCCGGTGGAGCCGGCCCCGCTTGTCGCCGCCCATGTTCCTCCTCCGATGTGTTCGACTCCGACTCCGACTCCGATGCTCCTCAGCTGCGTTGGGCCAGCTCTCCAGCTCCCTCCCGCGGCGGATCCCGGCACAGATGGGGAGACCCGGGTGACCACTGCCACGGCCGCCCAGCCTCCCCCTCAGTGATCCGTGGCCTACTCTCGACGCGGCCGATCTGCCTCCTCTCCGGTGACAGCTTTCCGCTGGAGCGCGTGGCTTGACGCTGCGCGTCCCGAGGGCAGCTCGGCTCTGCCCATCCACGAGCGGGCGGAGCTCCGTGCTGCTGCGCGGAACCTGGAGCCAGGTAAGCCTGCAGTCCCACCCTCGGCCTCTACTTGTTCCTTCTCTGCTCTCGAGTCAGTTCCACTTGGTCACCTTGTGAAGATTGCGACAGACTCCACGATCTTCTTCAGGGGGGAGGCTGCTCCCCCTTAGTCCAGATCGAGGCCATTAGGGCCCGTGAGATTCTCGACGGGAGGCTTGCGGAAGCCCGTGCGGCTCTGCTTTCGCCTTCTGCTCCCCCACCATCTGTGGTGGATGCCTCTCCGGCGCCACCTAGGTGTTGGGGAACGTAGCAGAAATTCAAAATTTTCTACGCATCACCAAGATCAATCTGTTGAGGTTCTAGCAACAAGAGAGAAGGGAGTGTATCTTCATACCCTTGAAGATCGCAATGCGGAAGCGTTACAAGAATGTGGTTGGAGGAGTCGTACATGCAGCGATTCAAATCACTGTCGATTCCGATCTAAGCGCCGAACAACGGTGCCTCCGCGTTCAACACACGTGCAACCCGGTGACGTCTCCCGCACCTTGATCCAGCAAGGAGGGAGAGGTTGGGGAAGACAACTCCAGCAGCAGCACGGCGGCATGGTGGTGGTGGAGCAGCGTGGTTTCCAGCAGGGCTTCGCCAAGCACTACGAAGGACGAGGATGTGGAGAGGTAGGGCAGCGCCTAGAGAGGGAGAGACTCGTGTCTTTGGCAGCCTCAAAACCCCCACTATATATAGGAGGAGGGGAGGTTACTGCGCCCCCTCTAGGGTTCCCACCCTAGGGGGTGCGTGAAGGAAATATGCCCTAGAGGCAATAATAAAGTTATTATTTATTTCCTTATATCATGATAAATGTTTATTATTCATGATAGAATTGTATTAACCGGAAACAATGTGGAATAGTTTCACAGCTCACGCCACCTGGAACACTACAACGTTATGGTGTGTCCGAACGTCGTAACCACACTTTATTGGATATGGTGCGATCTATGATGTCTCTTACTGATTTACCACCATTGTTTTGGGGTTATGCATTAGAGACAGCTACATTCACGTTAAAAAGGGCACCATCTAAATCCGTTGAGACAACACCATATGAACTGTGGTTTAGCAAGAAACCCAAGTCGTCGTTTATTAAAGTTTGGGGCTATGATGCTTATGTGAAAAAGTTTCATCCTGATAAACTCAAACCCAAATCGGAGAAGTGCGTCTTCATAGAATACCCAAAGGAAACTGTTGGGTACACCTTCTATCACAGATCCGAAGGCAAGATATTGGTTGCTAAAAATGGATCCTTTCTAGAGAAGGAGTTTCTCTCAAAAGAAGTGAGTGGGAGGAAAGTAGAACTTGATGAGGTAACTGTACCTTCTCCCGAATTGGAAAATAGTTCATCACTGAAATCAGTTCCAGCGATTACTACACCAATTAGTGAGGAAGCTAATGATGATGATCATGAAACTTCAGATCAAGTTACTACAGAACCTCGTAGGTCTTCCAGAGTACGGTCCGCACCAGAGTGGTACGGTAATCCTGTTCTGAAAGTCATGTTACAAGACCATGATAAACCTACGAACTATGAGGAAGCGATGATGAGCCCAGATTCCGCGAAATGGCTGGAGGCCATGAAATCTGAGATAGGATCCATGTATGAGAACAAAGTGTGGACTTTGGTGGACTTGCCCGATGATCGGCAAGCCATAGAAAATAAATGGATCTTCAAGAGGAAGACGGACGTTGATAGTAGTGTTACTATCTACAAAGCTCGACTTGTCGCAAAAAGGTTTTTCGACAAGTTCAAGGTGTTGAATATAATGAGATTTTCTCACTCGTATCGATGCTTAAGTCTGTCCGAATCATGTTAGCAATTGCCACATTTTATGAAATCTGGCAAATGGATGTCAAAACTGCATTCCTTAATGGATTTATTAAAGAAGAGTTGTATATGATGCAACCAGAAGGTTTTGTCAATCTTAAAGATGCTAACAAAGTGTGCAAGCTCCAGCAATCCATCAATGGACTGGTGCAAGCATCTTGGAGTTGGAATATACGCTTTGATGAGTTGACCAAAGCATATGGTTTTATACAGACTTTTGGAAAGACCTGTATTTACAAGAAAGTGAGTGGGAGCACTACAGCATTTCTAATAAGTATATGTGAATGACATATTGTTGATTGGAAATAATGTAGAATTATTCTGCAAAGCATAAAGGAGTGTCTGAAAGGAGTTTTTTCAAAGAAAGACCTCGGTAAAGCTACTTACATATTGAGCATCAAGATCTATTGAGATAGATCTAGATGCTTGATAAGATTTTCAATGAGTACATACCTTGACAAGATTTTGAAGTAGTTCAAAATGGAGCAGTCAAAGAAAGAGTTCTTGCATGTGTTGCAAAGGTATGAAATTGAGTAAGGCTCAAATCCTGACCACAGCAGAAAATAGAAAGAGAATGAAAGTCATTCCCTATGCATCAGTCATAGGTTCTATAAAAGTATGCCATGCTATGGACCAGACCTATTGTATACTCTGCCCTGGTTTGGCAAGGGAGTACAATAGTGATCTAGGAGTAGATCACCGGATATTGGTCAAAATTATCCTTAGTGGAATAAGGATATGTTTCTCGATAATGGAAGTGATAAAAGAGCTCGTCGTAAAAGTTACAACGATACAATCTTTTACACTGATCCAGATGACTCTAAGTCTCATTCTGGATACATATTGAAAGTGGGAGCAATTATCTAGAGTAGATCCGTGCAGAGCATTGTAGACATAGAATATTTGCAAAATGCATACAGCTCCGAATGTGACAGACCTGTTGACTAAACTTCTCTCACAAGCAAAACATGATCATACCTTAGTACTCTTTGGGTGTTAATCACATAGCAATGTGAACTAGATTATTGACTCTAGTAAAACCCTTTGGGTGTTGATCACATGACGATGTGAACTATTGGTATTAATCACATACAGATGTGTATATTGGTGTTAACTCACATGGTGATGTGAACTAGATTATTGACTCTAGTGCAAGTGGGAGACTGAAGGAAATATGCCCTAGAGGCAATAATAAAGTTATTATTTATTTCCTTATATCATGATAAATGTTTATTATTCATGCTAGAATTGTATTAACAGGAAACATAATACATGTGTGAATACATAGACAAACAGAGTGTCACTAGTATGCCTCTACTTGACTAGCTTGTTGATCAAAGATGGTTATGTTTCCTAACCATAGACATGTGTTGTCATTTGATTAACGGGATCACATCATTAGGTGAATGATGTGATTGACATGACCCATTCCGTTAGCTTAGCACACGATCGTTTAGTATATTGCTATTGCTTTCTTCATGACTTATACATGTTCCTATGACTATGAGATTATGCAACTCCCGTTTACCGGAGGAACACTTTGTGTGCTACCAAACGTCACAACGTAACTGGGTGATTATAAAGGAGCTCTACAGGTGTCTCCAAAGGTACATGTTGGGTTGGCGTATTTCGAGATTAGGATTTGTCACTCCGATTGTCGGAGAGGTATCTCTGAGCCCTCTCGGTAATGCACATCACTTAAGCCTTGCAAGCATTGCAACTAATGAGTTAGTTGTGAGATGATGTATTACGTAACGAGTAAAGAGACTTGTCGGTAACGAGATTGAACTAGGTATTGATATACCAACGATCGAATCTCGGGCAAGTAACATACCGATGACAAAGGGAACAACGTATGCTGTTATGCGGTTTGACCGATAAAGATCTTCGTAGAATATGTAGGAGCCAATATGAGCATCCAGGTTCCCTATTGGTTACTGACCGGAAACAGTTCTAGGTCATGTCTACATAGTTCTCGAACCCGTAGGGTCCGCACGCTTAATGTTATGATGACAGTTATATTATGAGTTTATGAGTTTTGATGTACCGAAGGAGTTCGGAGTCCCGGATGAGATCGGGGACATGACGAGCAGTCTCGAAATGGTCGAGACGTAAAGATCGATATATTGGACGACTATATTCGGACTTCGGAAAGGTTCCGAGTGATTCGGGTATTTTCGGGGGTACTGGGGAGTTACGGGAATACGAGGAAGAACCAATGGGCCTCATGGGCCAAGTGGTGGAAGAGAGGAGGCAGGGCGCGCGGCCCCCTAGCCCAAACCAAATTGGACTAGGGGGCCGGCCCCCCTTTCCTCTTTTTCCTCCCTCTCCTTCCTTCTCCTCCTTCCCTTCCTTCCCCTCTCCTAGTTGGACTAGGAAAGGAGGGAGTCCTACTCCCGGTGGGAGTACGACTCCTCCCTGGCGCACCCTCCCTTGGCCGGCCGCCCCCTCCCCCTTGCTCCTTTATATACGGGGGCAGGGGGGCACCCCATGACACACAAGTTGATCTTCGTGATCGTTCCTTAGCCGTGTGCGGTGCCCCCCTCCACCATATTCCACCTTGATTATATCATTGCGGAGTTTAGACGAAGCCCTGCGTCGGTAGAACATCATCATCGTCACCACGCCGTCGTGCTGACGGAAATCATCCCCGACACCCTGCTGGATCGGAGTCCGGGGATCGTCATCGAGCTGAACGTGTGCAGAACACGGAGGTGCCGTACGTTCGGTGCTTGGATCGGTCGGATCGTGAAGACGTACGACTACATCAACCGCGTTGTCATAACGCTTCCGCTTACGGTCTACGAGGGTACGTAGACATCACTCTCCCCTCTCGTTGCTATGCATCACCATGATCGTGTGCGTAGGAATTTTTTTGAAATTACTACGTTCCCCAACAGTGGCATCCGAGTCAGGTTTTATGCGTTGATGTTATATGCACGAGTAGAACACAAGTGAGTTGTGGGCGATACAAGTCATACTGCTTACCAGCATGTCATACTTTGGTTCAGCGGTATTGTTGGATGAAGTGGCCCGGACCGACATTACGCGTACGCTTACGCGAGACTGGTTCTACCGACGTGCTTTGCACACAGGTGGCTGGCGGGTGTCAGTTTCTCCAACTTTAGTTGAACCGAGTGTGACTACGCCCGGTCCTTGCGAAGGTTAAAACAGCACTAACTTGACGAACTATTGTTGTGGTTTTGATGCGTAGGTAAGAACGGTTCTTGCTCAGCCCGTAGCAGTCACGTAAAATTTGCAACAACAAAGTAGAGGACGTCTAACTTGTTTTTGCAGGGCATGTTGTGATGTGATATGGTCAAGACGTGATGCTATATTTTATTGTATGAGATGATCATGTTTTGTAACCGAGTTATCGGCAACTAGCAGGAGCCATATTGTTGTCGCTTTATTGTATGAAATGCAAACGCCCTGTAATTGCTTTACTTTATCACTAAGCGGTAGCGATAGTCGTAGAAGCAATAGTTGGAGAGACGACAACGATGCTACGATGGAGATCAAGGTGTCGCGCCGGTGACGATGGTGATCATGACGGTGCTTCGGAGATGGAGATCACAAGCACAAGATGATGATGGCCATATCATATCACTTATATTGATTGCACGTGATGTTTATCCTTTTTACATCTTATCTTGCTTTGTTTGACGGTAGCATTTTAAGATGATCTCTCACTAATTATCAAGAAGTGTTCTCCCTGAGTATGCACCATTGCCAAAGTTCGTCGTGCCCAGACACCACGTGATGATCGGGTGTGATAAGCTCTACGTCCATCTACAACGGGTGCAAGCCAGTTTTGCACACGCAGAATACTCAGGTTAAACTTGATGAGCCTAGCATATGCAGATATGGCCTCGTAACACGGAGACTGAAAGGTCGAGCGTGAATCATATAGTAGATATGATCAACATAATGATGTTCACCATTGAAAACTACTCCATCTCACGTGATGATCGGTTATGGTTTAGTTGATTTGGATCACGTGATCACTTAGATGACTAGAGAGATGTCTGTCTAAGTGAGAGTTCTTAAGTAATATGATTAATTGAACTTAAATTTATCATGAACTTAGTCCTGGTAGTATTTTTCAAATTATGTTGTAGATCAATAGCTTGCGTTGTTGCTTTCATATGTTTATTTTGATATATTCCTAGAGAAAATTGTGTTGAAAGATGTTGGTAGCAATGATGCGGATTGGATCCGTGATCTGAGATTTATCCTCATTGCTACACAGAAGAATTATGTCCTTAATGCACCGCTAGGTGACAAACCTATTGCAGGAGCACATGCAGACGTTATGAACGTTTGGCTAGATCAATATGATGACTACTTAATAGTTTAGTGCACCATGCTTAACGGCTTAGAATCGGGACTTCAAAGACGTTTTGAACGTCATGGACCATATAAGATGTTCCAGGTATTGAAGTTAATATTTCAAGCAAATACCCGAGTTGAGAGATATGAAATATCGAACAAGTTCTATAGCTAAAAAGATGGAGGAGAATCGCTCAACTAGTGATCATGTGCTCAGATTGTCTAGGTACTTCAATTGCTTGAATCAAGTGGGAGTTAATCTTCCAGATAAGATAGTGATTGACAGAATTCTCTAGTCACCATCACCAAGTTAGTGGAACTTCATGATGAACTATAATGCAAGGGATGACGAAAACGATTCCCGAGCTCTTCGTGATGCTAAAATCGACGAAGGTAGAAATCAAGAAAGAGCATCAAGTGTTGATGATTGATAAGACCACTAGTTTCAAGAAAAGGGCAAAGGAAAAGAAAGGGAACTTCAAGTAGAAAGGCAAGCAAGTTGTCACTCCTGTGAAGAAGACCAAAGCTGGACCAAAGCCTGAAACTAAGTGCTTACACTGCAAAGGAAATGGTCACTGGAAGCGGAAATGCCCTGAATATTTGGTGGATAAGAAGGATGGCAAAGTGAACAAGGGTATATTTGATATACAGGTTATTGATGTGTGCCTTACTAGTGTTTATAGTAGCCCCTGAGTATTTGATACTTGTTCGGTTGCTAAGATTAGTAACTCGAAACAGGAGTTACAGAATAAACAGAGACTAGTTGAAGGGGAAGTGACGACGAGTGTTGGAAGTAGTTCCAAGATTGATATGATCATCATCGCACACTCCCTATACTTTCGGGATTAGTGTTAAACCTAAATAAATGTTATTTGGCGTTTGCGTTGAGCATGAATATGAATTGATCATGTTTATTGCAATACAGTTATTCATTTAAAGTCAGAGAATAACTGTTGTTCTGTTTACATGAATAAAACCTTCGATGGTCATACACCCAATGAAAATAGTTTGTTGGATCTCGATCGTAGTGATACACATATACATAATATTGATATGCCAAAAGATGCAAAGTTGATAATGATAGTGCAACTTATTTGTGGCACTGCCGTTTGTGTCATATCAGTGTAAAGCGCATGAAGAAACTCCATAAAGATGGATTATCGAAATCACTTGGTTATGAATCATTTGATGCTTGCGAACCGTGCCTTTTGGGCAAGATGACTAAAACTCCGTTCTCCCGAACAATGGAATGAGCTACTGACTTATTGGAAATAATACATATCGATGTATGCGATCCAATGAGTGTTGATGCTCGTGGCAAGTATCATTATTTTCTGACCTTCACAAAATGATTTGAGCAGATATGGGTATATCTACTTGATGAAATATAAGTCTGAAATAATTGAAAGGTTCAAATAATTTCAGAGTGAAGTGGAAAAATCATCATAACAAGAAAATAAAGTTTCTGCGATCTGATCACGGAGACGAATATTTGAGTTACGAGTTTGGTCTTCAATAAAAACAATGTGGAATAGTTTCACAGCTCACGCCACCTGGAACACTACAACGTTATGGTGTGTCCGAACGTCGTAACCACACTTTATTGGATATGGTGCGATCTATGATGTCTCTTACTGATTTACCACCATTGTTTTGGGGTTATGCATTAGAGACAGCTACATTCACGTTAAAAAGGGCACCATCTAAATCCGTTGAGACAACACCATATGAACTGTGGTTTAGCAAGAAACCCAAGTCGTCGTTTCTTAAAGTTTGGGGCTATGATGCTTATGTGAAAAAGTTTCATCTTGATAAACTCAAACCCAAATCGGAGAAGTGCGTCTTCATAGAATACCCAAAGGAAACTGTTGGGTACACCTTCTATCACAGATCCGAAGGCAAGATATTGGTTGCTAAAAATGGATCCTTTCTAGAGAAGGAGTTTCTCTCAAAAGAAGTGAGTGGGAGGAAAGTAGAACTTGATGAGGTAACTGTACCTTCTCCCGAATTGGAAAATAGTTCATCACTGAAATCAGTTCCAGCGATTACTACACCAATTAGTGAGGAAGCTAATGATGATGATCATGAAACTTCAGATCAAGTTACTACAGAACCTCGTAGGTCTTCCAGAGTACGGTCCGCACCAGAGTGGTACGGTAATCCTGTTCTGAAAGTCATGTTACAAGACCATGATAAACCTACGAACTATGAGGAAGCGATGATGAGCCCAGATTCCGCGAAATGGCTGGAGGCCATGAAATCTGAGATAGGATCCATGTATGAGAACAAAGTGTGGACTTTGGTGGACTTGCCCGATGATCGGCAAGCCATAGAAAATAAATGGATCTTCAAGAGGAAGACGGACGTTGATAGTAGTGTTACTATCTACAAAGCTCGACTTGTCGCAAAAAGGTTTTTCGACAAGTTCAAGGTGTTGAATATAATGAGATTTTCTCACTCGTATCGATGCTTAAGTCTGTCCGAATCATGTTAGCAATTGCCACATTTTATGAAATCTGGCAAATGGATGTCAAAACTGCATTCCTTAATGGATTTATTAAAGAAGAGTTGTATATGATGCAACCAGAAGGTTTTGTCAATCTTAAAGATGCTAACAAAGTGTGCAAGCTCCAGCAATCCATCAATGGACTGGTGCAAGCATCTTGGAGTTGGAATATACGCTTTGATGAGTTGACCAAAGCATATGGTTTTATACAGACTTTTGGAAAGACCTGTATTTACAAGAAAGTGAGTGGGAGCACTACAGCATTTCTAATAAGTATATGTGAATGACATATTGTTGATTGGAAATAATGTAGAATTATTCTGCAAAGCATAAAGGAGTGTCTGAAAGGAGTTTTTTCAAAGAAAGACCTCGGTAAAGCTACTTACATATTGAGCATCAAGATCTATTGAGATAGATCTAGATGCTTGATAAGATTTTCAATGAGTACATACCTTGACAAGATTTTGAAGTAGTTCAAAATGGAGCAGTCAAAGAAAGAGTTCTTGCATGTGTTGCAAAGGTATGAAATTGAGTAAGGCTCAAATCCTGACCACAGCAGAAAATAGAAAGAGAATGAAAGTCATTCCCTATGCATCAGTCATAGGTTCTATAAAAGTATGCCATGCTATGGACCAGACCTATTGTATACTCTGCCCTGGTTTGGCAAGGGAGTACAATAGTGATCTAGGAGTAGATCACCGGATATTGGTCAAAATTATCCTTAGTGGAATAAGGATATGTTTCTCGATAATGGAAGTGATAAAAGAGCTCGTCGTAAAAGTTACAACGATACAATCTTTTACACTGATCCAGATGACTCTAAGTCTCATTCTGGATACATATTGAAAGTGGGAGCAATTAGCTAGAGTAGCTCCGTGCAGAACATTGTAGACATAGAATATTTGCAAAATACATACGGCTCTGAATGTGACAGACCTGTTGACTAAACTTCTCTCACAAGCAAAACATGATCATACCTTAGTACTCTTTGGGTGTTAATCACATAGCAATGTGAACTAGATTATTGACTCTAGTAAAACCCTTTGGGTGTTGATCACATGACGATGTGAACTATTGGTATTAATCACATACAGATGTGTATATTGGTGTTAAATCACATGGTGATGTGAACTAGATTATTGACTCTAGTGCAAGTGGGAGACTGAAGGAAATATGCCCTAGAGGCAATAATAAAGTTATTATTTATTTCCTTATATCATGATAAATGTTTATTATTCATGCTAGAATTGTATTAACAGGAAACATAATACATGTGTGAATACATAGACAAACAGAGTGTCACTAGTATGCCTCTACTTGACTAGCTTGTTGATCAAAGATGGTTATGTTTCCTAACCATAGACATGTGTTGTCATTTGATTAACGGGATCACATCATTAGGTGAATGATGTGATTGACATGACCCATTCCGTTAGCTTAGCACACGATCGTTTAGTATATTGCTATTGCTTTCTTCATGACTTATACATGTTCCTATGACTATGAGATTATGCAACTCCCGTTTACCGGAGGAACACTTTGTGTGCTACCAAACGTCACAACGTAACTGGGTGATTATAAAGGAGCTCTACAGGTGTCTCCAAAGGTACATGTTGGGTTGGTGTCATGGATTTGTCACGGCAGATGTCCTTAGTGTGAGGACTTAGTCGTGAGGCCAGCGCATCTATGTGGTAGCTTGAGAGGGGTTGATCGGGATGAGAGACACGATACGCAAGACAAGGATTTAGACAGCTTCGGGCCCTGGGAAACATCATCCGGAATAGCCCTACATGCTGTTTGAGTCTAGGTCTCATTATGCTCATCGAGAGTCGCCGCATAAGCCGGCTCCCCCTTTGTGTCTAGCCCTAGATATTGTTTCTTGTTACTTGTCCCTCTTTGGGGTGCCCTGCCCCTCCTTATATAAGTTATAGGGGCGGGTTACATGTGGAGTCCAAACAGGATTAGGACTAGCCTATCTTCTACTACAAGCCGGATACAAGTCCGGGTCTTGATTCCTTGTAAGGAAGATATTCCTCATGCCTTTCCTCTTAAGCCGGCCTACCATAACGTAAGCCGGCCTTCTGGGCCTTGAGCCTCCCGGGCCCCCGGGTCTTGTCGCTCCTCTGATCCGCTTGCCAGGTCACCCATAAGTCGCCAGGATCGTGCGGGTCACTTAGTGTGTCGTCCAGCCAGGGCGGGTCATTAGTGAGTCGCCAAGTCCGGCCGGGTTACACCGCGGGGTATATCCTCGACATTAGCCCCCAAGTTTAGCTTGGATTTATCCATGGTAAACTTATGCTACAAAAATAAACATAAGAACAAATTTGACAGGTTGTGCTCCGGGTTAAGAATTCTTGTAAACCGGCACCTGAACATCCTTAAGTCCTTGTCATTTCCTTCTTCTAGAAAATCCGGGTCAATGACCAACTTCACAATCAATTTGCTTGTAGAAGAAACGTTGTAAACAAATAATCCATTTGAGTCGGCTTCCAAAGCGCCGGCTTAAAAAATATAGGTCTTGAAATACTCATCTGATTTTCAACTCGCTTAAATATGTAGATCTTGCCAAGTTATAATTTCCAAAATCTCTGAGTTATAAAAGACTGATGATGTCGAGTCATAATTATTGTTGACACCGGGTCATTTAATTGATCTTCCTGATTTACTCAAAGCTGAGAATTTGAATATGTTCCTTCTTTATATGCATAATACCTATAGCCCTCAAGTCTTAAGAGGAGAACATAGTGATAACTTAAGACTTGCTTCAATATAAGTGTTGCAACCTTGAAGAAATCCGGGTTATTCATCTCAATCATTAGTCATAAACTGAATATTCCCCATATGTAGCCCCAAGTGCCGGGTTTTCATGCTTGCAGAAACCTGGGACTTGTAATTGCTTTATGCTCATGAAAACTTCAACCAGTGTAGCCTCCAAGGGCCGGGTCATTATGCAATAATGAGCAGGGACTTTGTATATATAACCATGTAAATTTGAACAGCAATGTGTAGCCCCTAAGGGCCGGCTTAGTAAGATAATACTGAGCTGGGACCTTGAATTTTTGACAGGAGAAATTGGTAGCCCCCCAAGGACCGGCTCATTATGATGTGATGAGTCGGGTCTTCAATAAGTTGAGAAAAAAATGACTTCTGCATTAGCCCCCAAGTGTCATGGTGCATGCTTGCAGCGACATGAGCCTTGCATATTTGATGTAACCTCAATTTGAATAATGTAGCCCCCAAGTGCCGGGTCGTAAGCCTGCAGCGACTCGGGACTATTCCTTCCATTGTAGAATAAATCATATCCATTAATAAAATAATAGCCATTGCGCTGAAGCGACTTTGAAGACCTCCATCATAATATTGGCTATTGATAACCATAATAAGAATCCACCCATATTGGCTATTAAAGATTTGAATAATATAATCCGGTATGCAAACCTCAATCATTCAATATCATCATGAAAATCCAGCCAGTTTTGGCTATTAAAGATTTGAACACCTCATCGGTTGATAAGTAAATCCCGAGTTTAAATACCTGGCGGCTCTTGGCCGATGACGACTTAATGCGCATTCATTGTAAGCCAGAATTTTTGTAACCCGGTGGCCTATAGCCCTTGAGAAAATCAATAATTGATAACCCTTTTGAGACACCAATTTCAGTGATGAGCTTGGACTGAAGCATTTATATAAGTCATAGTTCTGCAAATCCTGCACAGAGTTTAAACAGCATATGCCTTGGCGACTTAACGTCAAAAGCCAGGGCGGGTATCCACCCAAATGTAGTCTTATCCTGCACACAAGTAGATCACAAGATCCCTATGATCCTTTGAATGATACCGCCGGTTTATGTGACCCGGACAGTGAAGTTGATAACTCAACTCTGTAAGAGCCGGCACATATGATATTTGTGAAAACTCAAATACTTGCGATTGTATAAAAACAGATAAAAAATTTGAGGCTTCTGATTCGAATACGATCAGTAAACCATTCCAAAGGGGTTAAGCTAAGATTCGAATACGATCATATAGCCCCCAGTGGCGTTGGCGATGCCGATCAAAGTGGGTATCGACAACTATGTTCTCTTTGGTTCGAATACGACCCATGTTTGAACGGGAAGCCCCCAAGTGACCTTAAGAGTTGTTTAGCGACGCTGATTCGAATACAATCCACGTCGATTCCCAAAGGGGTTGAGCTATGATTCGGATACGATCAAGAAGCCCCCAAGTAGGTTCAGCGGTTTGCTGATCAAAAGGGTATCGACAGCTATGTTCTCTTTGGTTCGAATACGACCTATGTTTGAACAGGAAGCCCCCAAGTGACCATATAAGTTTTGGCATTGCGCCGATCAAGAAGGTACTGATAGCTATGCCCGATGAGCAGGAAGCCCTCAAATGACCATTATAAGATAAGCTGTAAGGCAGGATACCTATGTTTGAACCGCGCATCATGGCAGCAAGTTCTTTTTGGCACCCTTTAATCTTTCTGAGAACTCGAACTTGCGAGAGATTAATTCTTTTTGAACCCGAAGTTTAAACCGGATTTGAAAGCTTCAAAACCTTGTGAGAGATAAATTTACCTTGAGCCGGATTTTAAACCAGATATTGAGAGTGTCAGTGCTTTGTGGGAGAGAGATGTCTCTTGAAACCGGAGTCCTTCTTTTTAAGCCAGAAATTTTCTGACGGCCTTTAAATTTTTCACCAATTATAGTGGTAGCCTCTGGAACCGGGTTACCTTCCCTCCAATGACCCGGAGTTCTTGAATCCAGTGAAACCGGCTAATTTTGCCGAGCCATACCATTGTAGCCCCCGAGTCTCAAGATGACTCAAAGAGTTGGCTTGATATTCTCCATATTTGACCATAGCAGAAAGTGTATATCATTGGCGTTGATAGCACGATGTGAATCCACAGAAGGTTGAGGTGACTGCGACGGGTTATAAATGATCCCGTATGAGCCGTGTCAGCAACTCGGCCAATGGTTTCTTCCAACTGGCTGTTTGAAGTTTAACCAAACTTGTAGTGGCGGTGACTTGTGCGCCTGCCCATTGAGCCATCCAGTGCAGACGGCGGCTGATAATACATGATAATTCGCCTCCAATTTGTTGGAAGAAAAAAACCGGGCTTCCCAAGCAGTGACTCGCTTATATTCAATGAACAGCTCATGCAGACAGGTGCGGCCCGGTGTGTTGATGTAGATCAGGTCGCGAGAGACGGACGGTAAAGACACACAGACAGATGAAACGGCTGTGGCGTTGTAAGCCGGCGTGGTCGCGAGAGACGTCCATGGCGTTGTAAGCCGGCGCGGTCGCGAGAGACGGCCACGGCGTTCTAAGCCGGTGCGGGAGTCCGTTGAGTAACGACGACCACCTGTGCCAAAAGATGTTGGCGTGCCTCCCTCTTTGTGGTATAATGTCACTTTTTGTCATAAATAATTGCCCTACATAAACAATATTGCAGACCAAGGCAAAGATAAACTTGTTCTTTGACAAAAACAACCTATGCTAATAAAACAAATTTGGATGGATATCACATGATTTATTTGGACGACGGATGATCCGTTTATCGCGACAGAAGGTGGCTTCGGCAGACCAGCGACTCAATATAGTTCCGGCGGCTCAAAGTAGCAAGGGCGGCTCAAAGCAGCTCCGGCGGGTTGATGTAGATTAAGCTGCATGGGAGGCGACTTGGGCACACCTGTCCCATCAGTAAGCGGGCGCAGACGCCGGTGCGTGATGGTGCCGACGTACACTTCATAGGCACAATATGGCACCACCTTTGCTGCACATAAAAATATACAGACCAAAGTAATTGTTCTTTGATGAAAACAATATGTTTAATAAAATAAACTTAAACGGATAGATATCACCTGATGTATTTGAACAGCAGACATAAAATGTCCGCTAGAATCTGTCCAGGATGTCTTGTACTGCGATTTCAACCTTTGAACAGACAAAGTACTACCAGTACTTGGCCTTATGTGGGATGCAGCAGTAACTTGGAACGGAGATGAACCGGCAATAGCGGCATGTGGCGGAGCGTGTCTGAAGTAATACAAGGCCGTGGCGGGTCGTGGCCACAGCGACAGGCTACAGCTGAAGCGAGCGTTGAGACTATAGAGACCTAGGTAATTACTGTATCAACGGCGGGTTAAGGCTGGTGCTGCAGCTGCAGAGGGGTGTCGGCGGCTCGCGGCAAGTGCGGCCTGGCAAAACGGGCGGCTCTACGGCTGAGAGGCGCAGGCCGAGACCAACTTGGTGGCAGGTCAAGCAGGGAAGCGGAGCAGACCCGGCAGTAGCTGGCGCACAGCCACGGCGGCTCAACACAGCAGAGGTGACCCACGACTTGAGATGGAATCTGTACTAGCTTAATTTTTGTCGAGGCTTGACTAAGTACGTGAAATGGTTTGTACTTCCAAATAGTACTGAGGAAAAAGCCCACTTCAAATGCGAGCACATGTGCTCAGCGGAGGCGCTCGGTGACTGTTCAGGCCGGTGGGTCAGCAGGCAATTTGAGGCGCTCCATGCAGCAGACATATTCTTCGTCAGGGATCTTTTCGGGCGGGTCGACATGGAGGCGGCCGGCAATGGCCGCAACAGCTGTGGAGGCAGGAAACGGCTCAGCGATGTTATCGAGGCCTAACACGGCTCGGAAACACCAGACCACGGGGATTCAACGGCCAACGCTACTCGAGGACAACTTGTGCCAGTTTTTTTAGAAAGGTAACTTTCCCCTGTAGGCCTTGTTCGGTTTGGGAGGGTTTGAAGAGGTTTGAAAGGGATTTAAGGGGATTAAATCCTTTGCAAGTCAAAATCCTTCTCAAACCTCCCCAATACCCTTCAATCCCTGTGGCAAGGGGATTAACCGAACATGGCCGTACGGGTCTTTCCACGCTCATTAAGGAATACGCTATAATCTTTGTCCACTTCCGAATATAATATCCAGTTGTATTCAATGAACTGTGTCCGATTAGTAGCCGGTAAATTTCCAACTCTTGAGTGACTCCAAAAATACTTTTTCCATCGTTGTTGATGATTACTCGGCGACTCCAACCGTACCAGCTTTGGCGAGTTATGGATTCAGACTTGACACGCCAGCGGAAAACAGGCCATAGTAGAAAACGTCGATGTCGGCGACTTATGATGGCGCACAGGCGCAACCCTATCTTTCTCTTAAACCTTAAATCTTACCCGTATTAAACCTGGACGGATGAATTTGAAGCTTACGCAAATCCTTTCAAACCAGCTCTTCTTCATCTGGAAAATTGTGAACTTCTCAAAACCATGGAAAAGATCCCTCCAAGATCTCAACACCACCATGCGCAAGCCCCACGGTGGGCGCCAACTGTCGTGGATTTGTCACGGCAGATGTCCTTAGTGTGAGGACTTAGTCGCGAGGCCAGCGCATCTATGTGGTAGCTTGAGAGGGGTTGATCGGGATGAGAGACACGATACGCAAGACAAGGATTTAGACAGCTTCGGGCCCTGGGAAACATCATCCGGAATAGCCCTACATGCTGTTTGAGGCTAGGTCTCATTATGCTCATCGAGAGTCGCCGCATAAGCCGGCTCCCCCTTTGTGTCTAGCCCTAGATATTGTTTCTTGTTACTTGTCCCTCTTTGGGGTGCCCTGCCCCTCCTTATATAAGTTAGAGGGGCGGGTTACATGTGGAGTCCAAATAGGATTAGGACTAGCCTATCTTCTACTACAAGCCGGATACAAGTCCGGGTCTTGATTCCTTGTAAGGAAGATATTCCTCATGCCTTTCCTCTTAAGCCGGCCTACCATAACGTAAGCCGGCCTTCTAGGCCTTGAGCCTCCCGGGCCCCCGGGTCTTGTCGCTCCTCTGATCCGCTTGCCAGGTCACCCATAAGTCGCCAGGATCGGGCGGGTCACTTAGTGTGTCGTCCAGCCAGGGCGGGTCATTAGTGAGTCGCCAAGTCCAGCCGGGTTATACTTCCGGCCGAGTTACACCGCGGGGTATATCCCTGACAGTTGGCGTATTTCGAGATTAGGATTTGTCACTCCGATTGTCGGAGAGGTATCTCTGAGCCCTCTCGGTAATGCACATCACTTAAGCCTTGCAAGCATTGCAACTAATGAGTTAGTTGTGAGATGATGTATTACGTAACGAGTAAAGAGACTTGCCGGTAACGAGATTGAACTAGGTATTGAGATACCGACGATCGAATCTCGGGCAAGTAACATACCGATGACAAAGGGAACAACGTATGTTGTTATGCGGTTTGACCGATAAAGATCTTCGTAGAATATGTAGGAGCCAATATGAGCATCCAGGTTCCGCTATTGGTTATTGACCGGAAACAGTTCTTGGTCATGTCTACGTAGTTCTTGAACCCATAGGGTCCGCACGCTTAACGTTACGATGACAGTTATATTATGAGTTTATGAGTTTTAATGTACCGAAGGAGTTCGGAGTCCCGGATGAGATCGGGGACATGACGAGGAGTCTCGAAATGGTCGAGACGTAAAGATCGATATATTGGACGACTATATTCGGACTTCGGAAAGGTTCTGAGTGATTCGGGTATTTTCGGGGGTACTCGGGAGTTACGGGAATACGAGGAAGAAGCAATGGGCCTCATGGGCCAAGTGGTGGAAGAGAGGAGGCAGGGTGCGCGGCCCCCCTAGCCCAAACCGAATTGGACTAGGGGGCCGCCCCCCCTTTCCTCTTTTTCCTCCATCTCCTTCCTTCTCCTTCTCCTTCCCTTCCTTCCCCTCTCCTAGTTGGACTAGGAAAGGAGGGATATACGGGGGCAGGGGGGCACCCCATGACACACAAGTTGATCTTCGTGATCGTTCCTTAGCCGTGTGCGGTGCCCCCCTCCACCATATTCCACCTCGATCATATCGTCGCGGAGTTTAGACGAAGCCCTGCGTCGGTAGAACATCATCATCGTCACCACACCGTCGTGCTGACGGAACTCATCCCCGACACCCTACTGGATCTGAGTATGGGGATCGTCATCGAGCTGAACGTGTGTAGAACACGGAGGTGCCGTACGTTCGGTGCTTGGATCGGTCGGATCGTGAAGACGTACGACTACATCAACCGCGTTGTCATAACGCTTCCGCTTGCAGTCTACGAGGGTACGTAGACATCATTGTCCCCTCTCGTTGCTATGCATCACCATGATCTTGCATGTGCGTAGGAATTTTTTTGAAATTACTACGTTCCCCAACAGTGCAGCAGCCTTAGATGGGATTGGAGAGGGCAGCCAAGAGGGGGAGAGAGGGAGATAGGGCAGCCCTAGATGGGATCCGTGCCTAGGGTTTCCCCTTCTCCTCCTAGCTGCGCCTTGGGCCTTGGTGGGAGGCACACCAGCCCACTCAGGGGCTGGTCCCTTCCCACTCTTGGCCCATGCAAGCCTCCGGGGCTGGTGGCCCCTCCCGGTGGACCCCCAGAACCCTTTCGGTGGTCCTGGTACATTACCGGTGACGCCCGAAATACTTCCGGTGGCCAAAACCTCACTTCCTATATATTATTCTTTACCTCCGGACCATTATGGAACTCCTCGTGACGTCCAGGATCTCATCCAGGACTCCAAACAACATTCAGTAACCACATACAAACTTTCCCTATAACCCTAGCGTCATCGAACCTTAAAGTGTGTAGACCCTACGGCTTTGGGAATCATGCAGACATGACCAAGACAGCTCTCCGGCCAATAATGTTGGTTTCACATGTTCCACGATGATCTCATCGGATGAACCATGATGTCGGGGATTCAAGCAATCCCGTATACAATTCCCTTTGTCAATCGGTACGTTACTCGCCCAAGATTCGATCGTCGGTATCCCAATACCTTGTTCAATCTCGTTACCGGCAAGTCACTTTACTCGTTCCTTAATGCATGATCCCATGACTAACTACTTAGTCACATTGAGCTCATTATGATGATGCATTACCGAGTGGGCCCAGAGATACCTCTCCGTCATACGGAGTGACAAATCCCAGTCTCGATTCGTGCCAACCCAACAGACACTTTCGGAGGTACCTATAGTGCACCTTTATAGCCACCCAGTTCCGTTGTGATGTTTGGTACACCCAAAGCATTCCTACGGTATCTGGGAGTTACACAATCTGATGGTCTAAGGAAATGATACTTGACATTAGAAAAGCTTTAGCAAACGAACTACATGATCTTGTGCTATGCTTAGGATTGGGTCTTGTCCACCACATCATTCTCCTAATGATGTGATCCCGTTATCAATGACATCCAATGCCCATGGTCAGAAAACCATAACCATCTGTTGATCAATGAGCTAGTCAACTAGAGGCTCACTAGGGACATGTTGTGGTCTATGTATTCACACATGTATTACGGTTTCCGGTCAATACAATTATAGTATGAACAACAAACAATTATCATGAACAAGGAAATATAATAATAACCATTTTATTATTGCCTCTAGGGCATATTTCCAACAGTCTCCCACTTGCACTAGAGTCAATAATCTAGTTACATTGTGATGAATCGAACACCCATAGAGTTCTGGTGTTGATCATGTTTTGCCCGTGGAAGAGGTTTAGTCAACGGATCTGCGACATTCAGATCCGTATGCACTTTACAAATATCTATGTCTCCATCTTGAACATTTTCACGAATGGAGTTGAGGCGACGCTTTATATGCCTGGTCTTCTTGTGAAACCTTTGCTCCCTGGCAAGGGCAATAGCTCCAGTGTTGTCACAGACGAGAGTCATCGGGGCCGACGCATTGGGAATAACTCATAGGTCAGTAATGAACTCCTTCATCCAGATTGCTTCATGTGCTGCCTTCGAGGCTTCCATGTACTCCGCTTCACATGTAGATCCTGCCACGATGCTTTGCTTGCAACTGCACCAGCTGACCGCCCCACCATTCAAAATATACACGTATCCGGTTTGTGACTTGGAGTCATCTAGATCTGTGTCGAAGCTAGCATCGACGTAACCCTTTACGACGAGCTCTTCGTCACCTCCATAAACGAGAAACATATCCTTAGTCCTTTTCAGGTACTTCAGGATATTCTTGACCGCTGTCCAGTGTTCCATGCCGGGATTACTTTGGTACCTCCCTACCAAACTTACGGCAAGGTTTACATCAGGTCTGATACACAGCATGGCATACATAATAGACCCTATGGCTGAGGCATAGGGGATGACACTCATCTTTTCTCTATCTTCCGCCGTGGTCGGGCTTCGAGCCAAGATCAATTTCACACCTTGCAATACAGGGAAGAACCCCTTCTTGGACTGATCCATATTGAACTTCTTCAATATCTTATCAAGGTATGTGCTTTGTGAAAGACCTATGAAGCGTCTCGATCTATCTCTATAGATCTTGATGCCTAATATGTAAGCAGCTTCTCCAATGTCCTTCATTGAAAAACACTTATTCAAGTAGGCCTTTATGCTTTCCAAAAGTTCTATATCATTTTCCATCAATAGTATGTCATCCACATATAATATGAGAAATGCTACAGATCTCCCACTCACTTTCTTGTAAACGCGGGCTTCTCCATAAGTTTGCATAAACCCAAACGCTTTGATCATTTCATCAAAGCGAATGTTCCAACTCCGAGATGCTTGCTCCAGCCCATAGATGGAGCGCTGGAGCTTCCATACCTTGTTAGCATTCTTAGGATCGACAAAACCTTCCGGCTGCATCATATACAATTCTTCCTCAAGGAAACCATTAAGGAATGCCATTTTGACGTCCATTTTCCATATTTCATAATCATAGAATGCGGCAATTGCTAACATGATTCGGACGAACTTCAGCTTCACTGCGGGTGAGAAGGTCTCATCGTAGTCAACCCCTTGAACTTGTCGATAACCCTTAGCGACAAGTCGAGCTTTATAGATGGTCACATTACCATCCGCGTCAGTCTTCTTCTTAAAGATCCATTTATTTTCTATGGCTCGCCGATCATCGGGCAAGTCTGTCAAAGTCCATACTATGTTTTCATACATGGATCCTATCTCGGATTTCATGGCTTCAAGCCATTTGTTGGAATCTGGGCTCGCCATCGCTTCTTCATAGTTCGAAGGTTCACCGTTGTCTAACAACATGATTTCCACGACAGGGTTGCCATACCATTCTGGTGTGGAACGTATCCTTGTGGACCTACGAAGTTCAGTAGCAACTTGATCCGAAGTACCTTGATCATCATCATTAACTTCCTATCTAGTCGGTGCAGGCACCACAGAACATCTTCCTGAGCTGCGCTACTTTCCAGTTCAAGAAGCAGTACTTCGTCAGGTTCTACTTTCCTCCCACTTACTTCTTTCGAGAGAAACTATTTCTCCAGAAAGGATCCGTTATTGGCAACAAAGATTTTGCCTTCGGATCTGAGGTAGAAGGTATACCCATGGTTTCCTTAGGGCATCCTATGAAGACGCATTTTTCCGACTTGGGTTCGAGCTTTTCAGGTTGAAGTTTCTTGACATAAGCATCGCATCCCCAAACTTTTAGAAATGACAGCTTAGGTTTCTTCCCAAACCATAATTCATACGGTGTCGTCTCAATGGATTTAGACGATGCCCTATTTAAAGTGAATGTGGCTGTCTCTAAAGCATATCCCAAAATGATAGCGGTAAATCGGTAAGAGACATCATAGATCGCACCATATCCAATAGAGTGCGATTACAACGTTCGGACACACTGAGGTGTTCCAGGAGGCGTGAGTTGTGAAACAATTCCACATTTCCTTAAGTGCGTACCAAACTCGTGACTGAAATATTCTCCTCCACAATCTGATCGTAAGAACTTTATTTTTCTGTCTCGTTGATTCTCCACCTCACTCTGAAATTCCTTGAACTTTTCAAAGGTCTCAGACTTGTGTTTCATCAAGTAGACATACCCATACCTACTTAAGTCATCAGTGAGGGTGAGAACATAACGATAGCCACCGCGAGCCTCAACGCTCGTTGGACCGCACCCATCAGTATGTATGATTTCCAACAAGTTGGTTGCTCGCTCCATTGTTCCGGAGAACGGAGTCTTGGTCATCTTGCCCATGAGGCATCGCATGTGTCAAATGATTCATAATCAAGAGACTCCAAAAGTCCATTTGCATGGAGTTTCTTCATGCGTTTGACACCAATGTGACCAAGGCGGCAGTGCCACAAGTATGTGGGACTATCATTATTAACCTTACATCTTTTGGTATTCACACGATGAATATGTGTAACATCATGTTCGAGATTCAATAAGAATAAACCATTGACCAGCGGGGCATGACCATAAAACGTATCTCTCAAATAAATAGAACAACCATTATTCTCGGATTTAAATGAGTAGCCATCTCGCATTAAACGAGATCCAGATACAATGTTCATGCTCAAAGCTGGAACTAAATAACAATTATTGAGGTAATCCCGTGGGTAAATGTAGAGGTAGCGTGCCGACGGCGATCACATCGAGCTTGGAACCATTCCCGACGCGCATCATCACCTTGTCCTTCGCCAGTCTCCGTGAAAGCACAAGTGCTCCCTAGGTGGTTTTGGTAATTAATGTCAACATATCTCTCGTTGGACTAACACTTTTATCTAGTATGTTTCAGATAAGTTCAACAATGGAGTGGCATGGACTAAAGGATGTGGGAACTCCTTCAAGATGCTAAGGATAAAGGATTGGCTCAAGCTTCAAGCTCAAGACTCTTCATTTTACATTTTAGTGATCCAAGATCACATTGAGTCTATAGGAAAAGCCAATACTATCAAGAAGGGATGAGGTGTTGCTTAATGAGCCTCTTGCTTCAAGTGCTTAGTGATATGCTCCAAAACCTTCAACTACTTTCCCACTTCCACACATATGACCTAAACCTAAAGTCAAACTCGGCCATACCGATTCTTTCTATCCGGCGCCACCGAGTTTGGATGTCATAGCCACTGCCACAAACCCTAGGCAAATCGGTCACACCGATAGGGATCTCGGTCTCACCGAGATGGGATTGTAATCTCTCTGTGTATGTCCATTACCAAAATCGGTCTCACCGAGTTTGAGCAATCGGTACTACCGAGATTACAATGCAAACTTCCTGGTTGACACATTACCAAAATCGGTCCAACCGAGTTTGTGTAATCGGTCCAACCGAGTTTGCCTGACCAACTCTCTGGAAAGCTTATTACCAAAATTGGTCTCACCGAGTTTGTGTAATCGGTCTTACCGAGATTACGTTATGCCCTAACCCTAACCATATCGGTCTTACCGAGTTGCATATCGGTCCCACCGAAAATCCTAACGGTCACTAGGTTTACTAAATCGGTCTGACCGAGTTTGTTGATTTGGTCCCGCCGAGTATGGTAGATTGTGTGTAACGGTTAGATTTTGTGTGGAGGCTATATATACCCCTTCACCTCCTCTTCATTCGTGGAGAGATCCATCAGACTGAACCTACACTTCCAGCATACATTTTCTGAGAAAGAACTACCTACTCATGTGTTGAGACCAAGATATTCCATTCCTACCATATGAATTTTGATCTCTAGCCTTCCCCAAGTTGCTTTCCACTCAAATCTTCTTTCCACCAGATCCAAATCCTATGAGAGAGAGTTGAGTGTTGGGGAGACTATCATTTGAAGCACAAGAGCAAGGAGGTCATCATCAACGCACCATTTGTTACTTCTTGGAGAGTGGTGTCTCCTAGATTGGCTAGGTGTCACTTGGGAGCCTCCGACAAGATTGTGGAGTTGAACCAAGGAGTTTTTAAGGGCAAGGAGATCGCCTACTTCGTGAAGATCTACCGCTAGTGAGGCAAGTCCTTCGTGGGCGACGACCATGGTGGGATAGACAAGGTTGCTTCTTCGTGGACCCTTCGTGGGTGGAGCCCTCCGTGGACTCGCGCAACCGTTACCCTTCGTGGGTTGAAGTCTCCATCAACGTGGATGTACGATAGCACCACCTATCGGAACCACGCCAAAAACATCCGTGTCTCCAAGTGCGTTTGAATCCTCCAAAACCCTTCCCTTTACATTCTTGCAAGTTGCATGCTTTACTTTCCACTGCTCATATACTCTTTGCATGCTTGCTTGCTATGTATTGTGAATGTTAAACTTGTGCCTAAACTCCACTTAAACTTAAAGAACCTAAAAACTGCAACTTTGGTACTTAGTGTCTAATCACCCCCCCCTCTAGACACCTCTTCTCAAGGTCCTACACTCCGCTTATTCCGCAGCTCCTGTTTTGAGTTACAAATATGAGCAACCGCACCAGTATCAAATACCCAGGAGCTACTACGAGTACTGGTAAGGTACACATCAATAACATGTATATCACATATACCTTTGGTGTTGTCGGCCTTCTTGTTCGCTAAGTACTTGGGGCAGTTCCGCTTCCGGTGACCATTTCCCTTACAATAAAAGCACTGAGTCTCAGGCTTGGGTCCATTGTTTGGCTTCTTCCCGGCAACTGATTTACTGGGCACGGCAACTCCCTTGCCGTCCTTCTTGAAGTTCTTTTTACCCTTGCCCTTCTTGAAACTAGTGGTCTTATTCACCATCAACACTTGATGTTCCTTTTTGATTTCCACCTCCGCTGATTTCAGCATTGAATATAACTCAGGAATGGACTTCTCCATCCCGTGCATGTTGTAGTTCATCAAAAAGCTATTGTATCTAGGTGGGAGCGACTGGAGGATCCTGTCAATGACCGAGTCATCTGGGAGATTAACTCCCAACTGAGACAAACGGTTGTGTAACCCGGACATAGTGAGTATGTGCTCACTGACAGAACTGGTTTCCTCCATCTTACAACTGTAGAACTTGTCAGAGACATCATATCTCTCGACCCGGGCATGAGCTTGGAAAACCATTTTGAGCTCTTGGAACATCTCATATGCTCCGTGCTGCTCAAAACGCTTTTGGAGCCCCGCTTCTAAGCTCTAAAGCATGCCGCACTGAGCCAGGGAGTAATCATCACTATCGCGACTGATAGGCGTTCATAACGTCTTGACTTGCTGGGAAAATGGGTGCTTCATCTAGCGGTGCTTCTAGGACATATGCTTTCTTGGCAGCTATGAGTATGATCCTCAAGTTCAGGACCCAGTCTGTATAGTTGCTACCATCGTCTTTCAGCTTGGTTTTCTCCAGGAACGCGCTGAAGTTGAGGGCGACATTAGCGTGGGCCATTTGATCTACAAGACATATTGCAAAGTTTTTAGACTAAGTTCATGATAATTAAGTTCATCTAATCAAATTATGTAATGAACTCCCACTCAAATAGACATCCCTCTAGTCATCTAAGTGATACATGATCCGAGTCAACTAGGCCGTGTCCGATCATCACTTGAGACGGACTAGTCATCATCGGTGAACATCTTCATGTTGATTGCATCTACTATACAACTCATGTTCGACCTTTCGGTCTCTTGTGTTCCGAGGCCATGTCTCTACATGCTAGGCTCGTCAAGTCAACCTAAGTGTTTTGCATGTGTAAATCTGGCTTACACTCGTTGTATGCGAATGTTAGAATCTATCACACCCTATCATCATGTGGTGCTTCGAAATAACGAACTTTCGCAACGGTGCACAGTTAGGGGGAACACTTTCTTGAAATTTTTATGAGGGATCATCTTATTTATGCTACCGCCGTTCTAAGCAAATAAGATGTAAACAGGACAAACATCACATGCAAATCATAAAGTGACATGATATGGCCAATATCGTCTTGCGCCTTTGATCTCCATCTTGAGGCACGGCATGATCACCTTCGTCACCGGCATGACACCATGATCTCCATCGTTATGATCTCCATCATTATGTCTTCATGAAGTTGTCTCGCCAACTATTACTTCTACTACTATGGCTAACGGTTTAGCAATAAAGTAAAGTAATTACATGGTGTTATTCAATGACACACAGGTCATACAATAAATTAAGACAACTCTTATGGCTCCTGCCGGTTGTCATACTCATCGACATGCAAGTCGTGATTCCTATTACAAGAACATGATCAATCTCATACATCACATATCATTCATCACATTTTTTTGTCCATACCACATCACATAGCATACCCTGCAAAAACAAGTTAGACGTCCTCTAATTGTTGTTGCATGTTTTACGCGGCTGATATGGGTTTCTAGCAAGAACGTTTCTTACCTACGCAAAAGCCACAACGGCGATATGCCAATTTCTATTTACCCTTCATAAGGACCCTTTTCATCGAATCCGATCCGACTAAAGTGGGAGAGACTGGCACCCTCTAGCCACCTTTATGCAACAAGTGCATGCCAGTCGGTGGAACCTGTCTCACATAAGCGTACGTGTAAGGTCGGTCCGGGCTGCTTCATCCCACAATACCGCTGAAACAAGATAGGACTAGTAACGGTAAGCAAACTGAACAAACCAACGCCCACAACTACTTGTGTTCTACTCGTGTATAGAATCTACGCAATAGACCTAGCTCATGATGCCACTGTTGGGGAATCTAGCAGAAATTCAAAATTTTCTACGCATCACCAAGATCGATCTATGGAGATTCTAGCAACAAGAGAGAGGGGAGTGTATCTTCATACCCTTGAAGATCGCAATGCAGAAGGGTTACAAGAACGCGGTTGGAGGAGTCGTACACGCAGCGATTCAGATCGCGGTCGATTCCGATCTAAGCGCCGAACAACGGCGCCTCAATGTTCAACACACGTGAAACCCAGTGACGTCTCCCGCGCCTTGATCCAGCAAGGAGGAGGGAGAGGTTGGGGAAGACAACTCCAGCAGCAACACGACAACGTGGTGGTGGTGGAGCAGCGTGGTTTCCAGCAGGGCTTCGCCAAGCACTACGAAGGACGAGGATGTGGAGAGGTAGGTCTGCGCCGAGAGAGAGAGAGAGAGACTCGTGTCTCTGGCAGCCCCAAAACCCCCACTATATATAGGAGGAGGGGAGGTTGCTGCGCCCCCTCTAGGGTTCCCACCCTAGGGGGTGCGGCAGCCCTAGATGGGATTGGAGGGGACGGCCAAGAGGGGGAGAGAGGGGGCGCGCCCTGGGGTGGGCCTTTAGGCCCATTTGCGCCTAGGGTTTCCCCTTCTCCTCCTAGTTGCGCCTTGGGCCTTGGTGGGAGGTGCACCAGCCCACTCAGGGGCTGGTCCATTCCCATTCTTGGACCATGCAAGCCTCCGGGGCTGGTGGCCCGTCCCGGTGGACCCCCGGAACCCTTCCGGTGGTCCTGGTACATTACCGGTGACGCCCAAAATACTTCTGGTGGCCAAAACCTCACTTCCTATATATTATTCTTTTACTTCTGGACCATTCTGGAGCTCCTCGTGACATCTGGGATCTCATCCGGGACTCTGCACAACATTCGTTAACCACATACAAACTTTCCCTATAACCCTAGCGTCATCGAACCTTAAGTGTGTAGACCCTATGGGTTCGGGAATCATGCAGACATGACCGAGACAGATCTCCGGCCAATAACCAACAACGGTATCTGGATACCCATGTTGGCTCCCACATGTTCCACGATGATCTCATCGGATGAACCACGATTTCGGGGATTCAAACAATCCCATATACAATTCCCTTTGTCAATCAGTATGTTTCTTGCCCGAGATTCGATCGTCGGTATCCCAATACCTCGTTCAATCTCATTACCGGCAAGTCACTTTACTCGTTCCGTAATGCATGATCCCGTGACTAACTACTTAGTCACATTGAGCTCATTATGATGATGCATTACCGAGTGGGCCCAGAGATACCTGTCCGTCATACTGAGTGACAAATCCCAGTCTCGATTCGTGCCAACCCAACAGACACTTTCGGAGATACCTGTAGTGCACCTTTATAGCCACCCAGTTATGTTGTGACGTTTGGTACACCCAAAGCATTCCTACGGTATCCGGGAGTTACACAAGCTCATGGTCTAAGGAAATGATACTTGGCATTAGAAAAGCTTTAGCAAACGAACTACACGATCTTGTGCTATGCTTAGGATTGGGTCTTGTCCATCACATCATTCTCCTAATGATGTGATCCCGTTATCAATGACATCCAATGCCCATGGTCAGAAAACCATAACCATCTGTTGAATCACGAGCTAGTCAACTAGAGGCTCACTAGGGACATGTTGTGGTCTATGTATTCACACATGTATTACGGTTTGCGGTCAATACAATTATAGCATGAATAACAGACAATTATCATGAACAAGGAAATATAATAATAACCATTTTATTATTGCCTCTAGGGCATATTTCCAACACTAGGCGGACCGGTGGCCTTCTCCCGCTCGCCGCAGCCGAGCTCTGTGGTCGCACCCGCTCCCGCACCGCCGCCCTCTGCGCCCAAAGAGCTTCCCGTGTCCTGGGGTCAAGCAGCCCCCCAATGGCGCCTTAATGCATGCCCTCTTCTGGAACATCCGCGGTTTCGGCCATGATGTCCGCCGCTGCCAACTCGTTGAATACATGTCTGATGAACACATTGACATTGTCGCCATCCAAGAACCATGCCTACAGAATTCTCTCTTCCGGAGCTTGACCGTCTGAGCTCCCACCTCTTTGCTTGGCATTTGCTCCCTTCTAGTGGGAGCATCGGTCATTCGGGTGGCATCCTTTTAGGTGTAAAGGATGCCACCTTCGAGGTGGGTATCATGGTCGGGGAAAATTCTTTGTTAGCATGGAACTCTACGAACGGACGCTTAACTTCAAGTGGGAGGTCATCATCGTCTACGGCCCGGCAGACCATAGCAGGTCTGCTTCCTTCCTCGAGGAGCTCCACCGGAAGATTTTGGCTGCCTCTCTTCCGGTGGTGGTTGGAGGCGATTTTAACATCCTCCGTTTCGCGGAGGACAAGAGCAATGCGAATGTAAACTTTGTGCGGATGCAAATGTTTAATGACTGCATTACTGATCTTGGTCTCCGCGAGATAGATAGGATTGGTGCCAAGTTTACCTGGACCAATCATCAGGCATCCCCGACCTAATCTGTCTTGGACAGGGTCCTAGTTTCCCCGAAATGGGAACTCCGCTGCCCTCTAGCTTCCCTCCATGCCATCACCCGGATTGGCTCCGACCATGTGCCCCTCCTCCTGTCCTCTGCCGACGAGCGGCCGCCAATTCCCCCTCGATTCTGGTTTGAGACATTCTGGTTGTCCCAAACCGGTTTTGTGGCGGCAGTTGGCGCCCGCTGGGTGGAGGCTCGCGCGCACCCCCACCCCCGCCCTTCCTCGGCCATTGACTCATGGCAATTCTTTGCCAAGCGTGGCCATCAGTTCATGAAGGGTTGGGGTGCCAACCTGGGATGTGACCTCCGCGATCGCAAGAAGGCCTTGTTGACCGCCATCCAGGCCCTGGACCTGCGTGCTGACGCGGTCGGCCTCTCTCCCGACGAGTGGCTCTCTTGCTACGATTTAGAAGACCAGCTCTCCGTCATCTACACTGATGAGGAGGCCTTTTGGCGTCTCCGCGGTGCCCAGAAATGGGTTTTGAAGGGCGACACGAACACGACATACTTTCAGGCCATCGCGAATGGCCGTCGTAGATGCAACACCATCCCCCTCCTATGGAATGGCGCGACCCTCCTGCAGGACCCCCGTGACATTCGGACCCATGTAGACAGGTTCTATAGGTCCTTGTTCTCTGCCGCTCCTAGGAGCGGCCTTTCCCTGGCCCCTGATTGCTGGTCCACCCCCAGATGGTTTCTGATGCGGAGAACGCGGCCCTTACGGCCCCCTTCTCCGAGGGCGATGTCTGGGCTGCCATTATAAGCATGAACCCTACCTCGGCTCCGGGTCCGGACGGCCTCCCGGTTAAATTCTTCCAGACCTTCTGGAACTTGATTAAACCTGAGGTCATGGCCATCTTCGACGAGTTCTACGTTGGGTCCATCGACCTCGGACGCCTCAACTATGGGATCATCTCGCTCATCCCTAAGGTGCCTGGCGCTTCCGACATCCGCCAGTTTCGTCCAATCACGGTCACCAATGTGATTTTCCGGATTCTAGCAAAAGGGTACGCCAATAGGGTGACCCTTCTTGCTGACCATTTAACCCACCCCAACCAGTCCGCCTTCATTCAAGAGCGATATATCCTGGATGGGGTGCTTGTTCTACATGAAGTCCTCCATGAGGTTCGATCTAAACACCTCAATGCGGTATTCCTGAAGATCGATTTCCATAAGGCCTATGACATTGTTTGTTGGCCCTTCCTTCGGGAAGTTTTGCTCCGGAAGGGCTTTGACGACCGTTGGATCACTAGAGTGATGCAAATGGTCTCCTACGATCGCACTGCCGTGAACATCAATGGGGAGATCGGCCCTTACCTCCCCACCCTTTGTGGGGTTAGACAAGGCGATCCCTTCTCCCCTTTTCTTGTTCAATATGGTGGTGGACGCTCTTGCCGCCATCCTGGATAAGGCTAAGGCTGCTGGCCATATTCGTGGGATCATCCCCCACCTGGCCGGCGGCTCCGGGATCTCCCTCCTCCAGTATGCCGACGACACCATCATTATGGTCGAAGGCTCAGAGACGGACATCTCCAATCTCAAGTTCCTTCTCCTCTGCTTCCAACAAATGTCTGGCCTCAAAATAAACTTCGACAAGAGTGATGTGATGGTGATGGGCTATTCTCCGGCTGAGTACCTATCCATTGCCAACCTGCTTAACTGCCGCCTAGGCTCCTTCCCGACGACCTACTTGGGAACGCCCATTAGTGACTCCCGACTCACCGTCACAGACTTGCGCCCGACCGTGGCCAAGCTTCAAACACGCATCGAGCCATGGCAGGGTAGATGGTTGTCAAAGGCGGCTCAGACAATTCTCATTAACTCATCCCTCTCCAGCCTTCTCTTGTTCCTCATGAGCTTCTACAGCCTTCACGAGACTCTGCACCATGAGATGCCAAAGTCCAGTCTCAGTTCTATTGGGCTGGCGACAACAATAAGCAGAAATACCATATGGTCAGCTGGCCTAACTTGCACAAGCCCAGGGAACAAGGAGGCCTCAATATCATGTGCTCTAAGCGCATGAATATCGCCCTCCTATCCCGATGGCTCTGGCGCATCTCGCAAGGCCACGGTGGCCTCTGGCTCAACATCATCAGGAACAAGTACCTGTGTGGACAACCCATAGCCTTCTGTCAGAGGTCTGGTGGCTCCCAGTTCTGGCAGTCGGTCGTCCAACTTCTCCCCGTCCTCCGCATCTGGACCTCCATCTCGGTGGGATCCGGGGTAGCGACTTTGTTCTGGTTTGACCGGTGGGCCGGAGACACTCCCTTCGCTGCGCGCTTCCCCGACCTCTTCTCCATCGCTGTCGACCCTTTGATCTCAGTTGAGAAGGCCCTTATTGACTTAGGGCGCCTAGCTTTTCGGAGGCCATTTGGGCCCCCGGATTCCGCCGCGTGGCGTGAGTTACTGGATTGCGTCGCTCTCCACGAGCCGGTGGTGGACGGTGGCCCGGACCAGGTGAGATGGCGCCTCGAGCCTTCAGGCCAATTCTCCACCAAGTCTCTCTACCAGGCCATCGCCCCCTCCTCCGCCCCTCCCCCTTACGACGGTGTGGTCCATGTGGCAATGGATCTTCATGTGGCAATGGATTCGTGGTTGGATCCCGTTTGGGGTCGAGGTTCGCAAGCGTAATGGCCCGGGCACCGGCCTTTGCCCGCTTTGCGGTATCCCGAAGACTCGAATCACATCTTCTTCTCCTGCGTGCCCGCTCAATTCGTGCGGAGCTGCTTTCGAGAAGTGGTGGGTGGAAATTGGTGCCACACCAACTTCCCCGACCTATTTGCCGAACTCGAGAACCTCCCCTTGCCTTCTCGCCACATTAGGTGGCTTGAGATTGGGGTCATCGCTTGGACCCTCTGGAGGATCGGCAATAAGCTTGTGATCCAGCGCACTCCTCTTCGACGGGCTACTGACGCTATCTTCAAACTGTCTGGTTTCTTGCAGCTTTGGCGGCCGCTTAGCCGCCCTCAGGACCGCGACGCCATCTCCGCCTTCATCGCCGACCTCCGCTCGATGGTCGTTCGTCTGTTGCCTCCGCCCCCGCCGCCTCCGCCGGAAGCTGACTAGGCGCTTGTCTTGTTCTCCAACGCTTTTCTTGTATTTAGTTTGGGCTTGTTGAGTTGTGCCCTCAGCAGAACCTATTGTACTTCTTTGTGAGACTTGGATGTGTGTGTTTGGACTAGTCCTTGTATGTGTCCTCTCTGGCGGTTTGCTTTATTTATAAAGCGGGGCGAAAGCCTTTTTCGGTAAAAAAACAGAGATCAAATAGATGAAAATAGGCATGGGCATGCGGACTTTACTTACAACATTATAGTTGCACTTAGGATCTTATCTTAATTTCCAACATGGTGATGTGCTCTCAACGATTAGATGTGGGGATGCATCCAAATAATATCACAACCGATCAGCAACCTGCATCGTGAGTCTATTGTCCAAACAAGGCCCTTACCGTCACATGGGGTTACCTCGATTATTAAGGATTTCTCCAGGCCAACACAATGGGCGTTTAGTGACTACACCTCATGATCCCTTGTTAGGTCTTTTCGGCTACCGTACCAATCCTTATTTTCATAGGCGTTTGGTGTAACCTTCTACGTGTCCTTGCACTTTATCTCCTCCTACGTTTTTGGATGCAATGGAAAAAAGTGGTCCCTGTGGTTTTTTTGGGTGGATCGGGCATGACGAAGGTCCGGACGCCTGCAAACCTCTCCTACATTTGGTTTCGGTTTGTGTGATTTTAGACTCCAGTGTGGTTGACAACATATTTAGACCGTTCGGTCTAGACATTTAAAGGCGATTTGGTGAACCACATTGAAGTTGCCGTTACAAGGGTGAATCGTTTTGTTGGCTGCGTTATACCGTTCGCCAGCTAGGGTTGACATTTGCGAACCGCCTAGATTGCAGTTTAAGTGTGCTTGGGGACGGCAGTTTTACAAAAGGCATGGCATTTTGTTTATTTTAGTGCATTTTTCATCTAAAAACTGCCACCATCAAATCTTGATCGTGTGGCGTGTGGAGGGGTTGCTGGAGGGATGTTCCTGGCGACTGTTCGCCAAGTAATAACATTCCCGAAAAGAAAAAGCAGTAGAGCGTGATTTTGAGCGGCGGTACAAAGGTACCCGTAGCAGGTCGCCCCTATCCGTATCCGGTCGCCTAAATATTTTCCTCCCTGTCGCCCTCCCTCCTTCCTTTCCTGAGTAAAATGCATTAGTGCACCCTAAACTTGCTGGTTAGGACCAAAACGGTCCTCAAACTCTGAAACTGTACTAGTACGGTCCTAATACTTGTTCATACGGTGCTCATACGGTCCTCCAATTTGATTCACAGGTCCTGGCGTACCTGAAACATACGAGTTCGCTGTACAGAGCGTATTGGGCTGGCCATGTCAGCGTTCATAGGGCCCACTAGTCAGTTGACTTGGTCTCCGGTGGGCAGAAATCCCCAATACGCTCTCAAATCCCTAACCCTTGCACACTCCCGCGGCGCCCAAATCCCTCCATCCGCCGCCGTACTCGCGTAGCCGGCGCCACACTGCCGCCCCAAATACCTCCTTTCGCCGGACTCCCGCACCCATGGGTGGCGCGAGCGTGACCGTGAGCTCGGTCTCAGGCGAGGGCGGCAGCCTCGTATCGTCTCTCCCGTCGGGCGTAGTCGTCGCTGCCCCGCCCGTCGTCAGCCGTGCTTCCGACCGGAGACCGGCCACGTTCTCCTTCCGCGGCCGGCTTCCCTGGATGAGCTCGTTGGTGCTCGCGACGGCTGTCGGCGATGGTAGTTCAGCGGTGACGCTCAGCGCTTTTGGCGGCCATGGAGAAAAAGTGCACTGTCCTGCCGCAGAGGTGGGCATGGAGGTGACCTGTCGCTATACTTCCCGTCGTCAGACAAGTGCAACACGACCCATTAGTTCACCACAATGCTGGGTAGTGTGGATGGCAATGACGGCTCAGGTGATGCTCTTTGAGGAGTGCATCAAGTGTGTGTCCTGTTTCTGTGTCCAGTGCATGAAGATCATGTACTTGTGTGTGTCAAGTTGCTATGGCTTTTGTAAACCAGTTGTTGCATGTATGGAGCAACTTGTGATTTTAGTTTATGAGTGAAATGAAATTTGACACTCACCGTACGAGGGCGCCGCCCCTTTCTCATGGCGTTGTACAGGGCCGACCATCGCTGCCGTGCACCGCCGCCTGCAGTTACTGCAGTGCGGCCCTGCGTTCCTCCGCCGTCCCCGCTGCTCGCATGGACCGGCAGAGGCGCCGATCAACCGTCCCTTCCACCGCATGTTCGCGTCCCTGCTCCTGACTCGAAACAGGGGAAGAAGAGAACGAGTCTCGTACAGATGAGGGCAGATGGGAAATTCTGTACGACTAGTGGGGCCGAACACAAAGTTTACTTCCCCATGTTGACGTGGCCAGCCTCTGTACAGCGAACTCGTATGTTTCAGGTACGCCAGGACCTGTGAATCAAATTGGAGGACCGTATGAGCACCGTATGAACAAATATTAGGACCGTACTAGTACAGTTTCAGAGTTTGAGGACCGTTTTGGTCCTAACCAGCAAGTTTAGGGTGCACTAATGCATTTTACTCTTCCTTTCCTCCACTCGCGCTTCGCTCTCAGATCCCTTCTCCTCCGTCTCGCCCGCGTGTTGGGGTAGGAGCCATGGCGGACCAGCTCACCGACGACCAGATCGCCGAGTTCAAGGAGGCCTTCAGCCTCTTCGACAAGGACGGAGACGGTTCGATCCCCTCTCTGTTCTCCTCTTTCAACATGTACTACTATATGATTTGCACGACTTCATTCGATGTGCGCGCACTCGCTGTAGTTGATGCGGTGCCTTGCACTGGCGTGTAGATGTGTTGGGTGGGAGATCTGATCGACGTAGCGTATATGCGTTTGCTGGTCCGAATGGATCGCGGCGGGATTGGTTTGCGGGGTGCTCAAGATGCAGTAGATCTCGCACTCCTTTTCTCCATTCCTTGTGGATTCTGGCTCCATACATTCTTGTCTTGCCAGCGCTGTCAATCCGTCACCGTGCAGTGTTCTGGTATTGCTGCGCCTTATGCTCGTCCGTTCCGGCTGATCGCTGAGCTGTCTGTCATAGCGATTAGCGAAGGCTTCAGCTGGCTGTTTGGTCGTTCCATCGGATCTCTTTCAGTGGAGCAACTGATGACCTTGCAAAGTTCCAAAAAAGGAAGTTCTACTAGGAAGAGATTGAATTATGAGAGAAGGCGGCACCATGGGGCTGCTCCGGTTAGCATGGGTCTACCGCCTACACATCTCATGGGTGATCACACAGCATGGCCGGTGGCACTGTTGCTGCTGAGTAGGTTGCTAGAGCATGGTGGGTCACTAGTCATCAGTCTCTACTCTCTAGATTTAGCTGGAATAGCAGTGACGAGGTGCGCCGCGATATGGTGTTAGGGTTATAGGATCATGTAATACCCCATAATTCTGTACTTATATGTTAGTAATGGGGAACTACTACCGACTTGGAATTTATCTAGGCTTCTGGGTGTTTTTCTATGGATGCCATGGGCATAGGAGTGTGATAGCATGATTAAATTTTGCATGGCTTAAACTTCACATTTTCTTCTCAGTGAATGCAACATCGGAGTTTGTCTTTTTTGCCTATCATGCTATGGTGGTGCTAGTGTGAGACTGATAACATGGAGAATGCAATTGATGGCTGGAATAGTTATTGGTTTGATGTTTACTGATTATGAAACATCAGTTGAAGTAACTTACATGTTACCAGCTTACTGCTTGACAGAAAATATATCTGTAGAGTTGCTTTCTGTTCGAAGATTTCTAGCCAACGGTTGATGCTAGGGAAACAAGAGCCGTGACCGTGATCATACTGGTTAAGATTGATTCACAAATTTACATTAATTGTACATGGTTTTCTTATTTCTCTTCCATGAAAACATTGCCAAATTGCATTTTGGTTATGCAAAAGTACCTAGCCAAGGACCAAAATGCTTGAAGGAGCTGATCAGATGCATCAACGATGGTCCTTGATCCTCCAAAAACACCACCATTATTCTAGAGGCTGCGTACAGAAGACCCAAAGTGGTCCGACCCTTCCCTGGACCCTGCACAAGCAGGAGCTATGTGCACTGGGCTGCCCATGGTAGTTGTGGTATCACTAGCATGGTTTTCGAGTCACGACTCATGCGAGTCGCTATGGGGCAGCGACTCGGAAGAAGTCGAGCCTGCGTTGTGACTAGTCACGACTCAGAGTCGCGAGTCGACACTAAGCTGAGTCGACCATATTTTTGCGACTCATAGACTAGTCGTCGACTAGTCGCGACTAGTCGAGCGACTCGAAATCCATGATCACTAGCTTGTTGAATGTGTTTGTTGGCATGTGTATGAGGACATATGTTTATTGTAGGGAAGGTCTAAAGAAATGTCCTCTGCTACTTTGATTGTGTAGATTTGAATATTTGAAATATTCACTAATGATTTCCTTTTGTAAACTTGCTGATTATGTTAAAGGCATGACACATGAACTTTCTAGGATCCATATATCTTCTCTTGTATGATGAAAAGCAATACCTGTTGTAAATTTGAAGAGGATTCTCAAATATGTTTCTAGTCTTGAAACTGTGAAAATGTTTTTCTTGCAATAGAAAACCATGCAACTGATTTATGAAGTACTCCCTCCGTCCCATAATGTAAGATGTTTTTTTGGCACTACACTAGTGCCAAAAAAACATCTTACATTATGGGACGGAGGGAGTACTTGCAAGTCAAAACAAATCTTTGCTGCAATAGGCCACATGTCTTATTCTTCTATCTGTTTGGGCTTTGGTACTGATCAAGTCGATGGAATGTTTACGTAAATACTTTTCTGGATAGTTGTATTTCAAGTACTCAAGCCTTGAATGTTCTTCTAGTGCCAAAAAAACGTCTTACATTATGGGACGGAGGGAGTACTTGCAAGTCAAAACAAATCTTTGCTGTAATAGGCCACATGTCTTATTCTTCTATCTGTTTGGGCTTTTGGTACTGATCAAGTCCATGGAATGTTTACGTAAATACTTTTCTGGATAGTTGTATTTCAAGTATTCAAGCCTTGAATGTTCTTATGAAATTGCATCATTGTCCACTTAAACTGTATTTGTGTTTGTTTGCTACCCTTTAATGATTCCATGCACCCAAAATTCCAGATGAAGAAAGAGACTGTAAGATTTGTTCTGACGGACCCAATCATTGGTCCATTACTGTCTTTTGCATTAGCATAGCTGAAATGATCTCTAAAGGTTAGATAAATGTAAATAATATTTGTGTCCTTTGAAAACCCGAAAGTTAGTTATGTTCTTGTACTGCACATGCATGTGCAAATGTGGCTTCATGATGTGTTCATTACTTCTATAAATTTCTACAAGATCATTTTGAAGATTCGCCCATTACTGGCACATATGATATGACGATTTTATTGCTGCTTGTGTTTTTCTGCATCCTTGTGGGTTTTTGTATTCCCACCTAATAGTCAGTGTTTCAAGCGGGCAAGTCAAATCAAGTTGCACCTGACTGTGGCCAGGTAGTCTGACTACTCTAGATGCTGTCTATTTGACAATTAGCCAGGCCTGCTAGTCAGGGCATTTAGACAGGCTGGCAATAGGTTTTCGAGTCATACTTAGTGTGTCTGGTTTGAGCCCAAGCCAAACCCCACCAAAAATTTGGCTTAGGTTTTGCCTGCCTATGTTTTGGACACTGTTGGCAAGAAAATTGAAAGTGGGCTAAGGAGCAAGGTCATACCAAATTTTTGTCAGACATCCAAGCAAGAACCAAAATTTCAGTCATGACTGAAACAATCAGTAGGGTTGATTTGGCTGCAAACAAAACATTCCTATAGTCCGTGTTAAGACCTCTTATATTGCATACAGAAGTGAATTGCTTACATAAATCTCTGGGGCATTTCATTCTTGCACAGTATTACCATTCTATGTATATTTGTAGAAGCAGTTTAAGTTATTAGACTAAAAAACTGTTGGCCTCCTGAACAGGCTGCATCACCACCAAGGAGCTTGGAACTGTGATGCGCTCGCTGGGGCAGAACCCCACTGAGGCAGAGCTTCAGGATATGATCAATGAAGTGGATGCTGATGGCAATGGAACGATTGACTTTCCTGAGTTCCTCAACCTGATGGCACGTAAGATGAAGGACACTGATTCCGAGGAGGAGCTTAAGGAGGCTTTCCGTGTGTTTGACAAGGACCAGAATGGTTTCATCTCGGCAGCTGAACTCCGCCATGTCATGACCAACCTTGGTGAGAAGCTGACAGACGAGGAGGTGGATGAGATGATCCGTGAGGCTGACGTGGATGGTGACGGCCAGATCAATTACGAAGAGTTTGTGAAGGTGATGATGGCCAAGTGAGCTGCCATACTAAGCTAGTTCTCTCTTTTTAGATGAACTAAGCTAGTTCTCTCTTGATGTTAGCAGCTAGTTTAGCCTTGAAAACTGACAGCACTCGGTACTACTGTTAAGTCCAGTGAATGAACATATTGCGCGTGCTTCCTTCTCAGGGATGTTGAGAATTTCGTTTGGATTTTCTTGCAGTTGTATTACCTTTGTACAATGTAGCTTTCCTTCCAAATTGAGATCATGAATTTGCTCTAGCTTATTCTTTCATTGTATCAAGTTGCATGGATGTCTGATATTTTTGTGTGCGTGTGTGTTATCAACTCCTTGGGGTGCAGGATTTCGTTGTGGTTTACCAGTAATGATGTAGACAATGTAGTACATCTCACATAAATGCTCGGTCATGGAGTTTTTGTTTGAAAAGCTGACTGCAGATATCGTGATTGCGCATTTCGTCGAAATTATGCCTTAGCCAGTCTTCTTCACATATACGACTACTTTGCTTCTCTTGCCTTTCCTCTTTTGCAAAAGATCAATCTGTGCATTCTATTCTACATCTTCTCCAGCGATTTAGTATGGCTCTTCTGTCCCTGTTGCATCTCGCGATTTAAAATTCGGTCACCTGTATTAAATTGGAAAAGGTGGGAATAATGCTGGAATTCGCGTTGGTTCTCTTGTTTTCTAAAGAACAGTTGCTGGAAAACGACAGTCACTGATTTTTCCTTCGTACAAAAAGAGCGCAAGAAATCTCAAGCAAGCATTATTCAACTAGTAGGAATTTGTCAAATCAATTATGTCCTGCCGACCGAATCATCTACGGAGTTCCCGCCTTTATTTTTCTCCCCAGCAAATAAAATACTTTTCAACCTTGGATAAACAAATAATGGACAAACCAAATGAGTAGTAGATTATAATATTATAGCTATTAAACAAAACAAAATAAGATGCACCTGCACGGAAAGGCTTGTCAAATTTCTTTTCTAAGAGGGAATCCATTTTACACGCCCATTTGCAGTGTTTTTTCAATCACAGCGAACCTAGTTATAAGTTCCATTCCCTGTAATTTATTCCATCTTATCTGGAACACTCATTTGTCCTCTGATCACACACAAAAACAAGTATAACTCTGATGGATTTTACATGATGTCCATGTACATTTCCTCAATGTCATTAGCTCCACCCTTAATCCAACAAGAAGAAATCATCCCATTTCTCACCGAAAATGGTGGCATGCATCTATTATTCTCGATTGGTATAATCTCTTGTCAGTTGCGTCTCCTCGACGGGACGTTTTGAGATAATAAACTCATTTTCTTCGAGAAATGTAGCAGAAAATTGTAAGAAAGAGAAAGCAGATTGCATTAAGAAAAGCAGACCCTCAGCAGTATTATATATACTCCTACTACTTAATAGGCAAACTTTAACGGGTGGGCAGTGCCTCGATCAGACTAGATTAACTCCATCATCTTTGGGAGCGTATCAGGCCAAGAAGTGCATGCAGTCAGCTTTTGTAGTTACACATGTACAGTATGCGCACTGTGCCTGCAGTTGGAGCAAAATAATGGCCATCTCATGCGGAACCGGATCCTCTAACATTAAAAAGGAAAGTTAGAGAAGCTACAATCTCTTAACTTTCCTTCTTGCAACCCATATGATTAAGGCTAAAATAATTTAAATTAATATGCAAATTACAGATTTAATGTGTACATTCATAATTATTACATACAAACAATTTGATGGTGAAATAAAATTAATTATAAATTATTTATATCTACAGTAAATATGAATAGTAAATAATCCGCTAAACGCTTCTAACATTCCTTCTTTATTTTACACTATAATTATACTGTAGCACCGTGACTTTGCTTCTCTAAGTTAGAGGATCCGCCTCCATCTCATGCATGGCCAAAGCAAAAGTCTACTAGCTGCCTGCTACTGCCCAACCCTGGGTTAACCTGAATCCATGAGCTTCCCGTGCCCAATTTTCCAGCTTCCAGCAGAACCTGCCCTAGTTTGACATGCAGTACTAGCCCAGCTAGCCAGATACTACCATGTTTTTGTCACACAGAGAAACAATACTCCTGCTTCGAGAGTTTCGCAAAGGGTTCTTTAGACTTATGTGACGCATTCAGAGATGAAGAAATGAAGTCAAAATCTGGAGGCCCGGAGATTCAAACATGTGTGGGTGGGTTCTCTTTACAAGTTATCTCATCAGCAAATTCCAAGGCAGTGTGTATGTGCATGCCCAGTCAAACAGTCATACATTAATTAATCCAGCAGATGAGTAGATGAACTACTCCGAGAATAATTAACCTAACTAACAACAGCAATCCCAGTAAACTGATCACGCGAAACAATCCAAGTCTTGCACGGTTTGTAGAAAAAATATTGTGGAACGGGCACCTAAAGCATTGAGTTTTGCTGGGTCAGCCTATCTGACTCGTATGCATTGTTGTTGGACCGCGATGGTAGATGGCACGAGTCCGCGCGGCTTGGTGCGCCGCCCTATTAGAGTATATCTTCGGTTTGTATATTTGGTAGTTCAAATTATACTCTATCTCTATTAGTCTAGCCTTCGAGCCCAAGCTTTGTAATCTATATAAATAGCCCTTGAGGCCCCGATCAATACAACAATTACTTCTCCAATATCTCAATCTATCATGGTATCCGACGCCTAGATTTTCCGCACCTGGTATGGCTCCGCCACCTACGCCGCCGCCCCGGCCGATTCAGCCCCTCTTCTCCATGGCCGACTTCCGCGCCGCCGGTGCACCACCCCCTACCTCCACCTCTACAACTACTCAAACACCTCCCCCTCCAAACCCTATGTTCTCCCTAGCCGACACCATTACCGACGTCTCTCCCTTCATACCAATCTCATTAGACCTCGGCATCCACAACTACAAGGGCAAGAATCCCGTCTACCGGCCTCCTGCATCTCCTCCTGCCGGACCTGCACCAGCCTCGTCATCCACCGCTCCCGCGCCACCAGCTCCGTCGCCATGGCCTCCTCAGCATGATCCTTGGACTGGCCTCGTCCAGGCTTGGTCGATGCCATGGTCGGCCCCCTCGCCGTATGGTGCTCCTCCTGCGTACACGGGCACGTGGAGCCCCGGTCTTCGTCCAGCCACAGGCTCTCCGGGACTCCTTGGACCCAGGCCGCCGGCGCACGTCTACACCGCCACTCCTACTCCGCCTACCAGCACGCCAGGACCACCGTCGCCCTACAACACCATGCCGGCCTTCTACGGCAACATGCAGGCCCCAATCGCATACTACCCATCCGCTATCCCCTACGTCAACATGCAAGCTCCTGGCCCCTCTGCTCCTCCCCAACAGCCGGCTTGGGACCAAGCCGCCTTCATCAACGCCATGAACAATTTTGTCCTCAACGACGCAGGTACGGATTGGATTTTCGATTCTGGTGCATCAATGCATATGTCTTCAAATATGAATTTATTGTCAGCTTGTTTTCCTTCTGCTTTTTCCACTATCACCATTGGCGATGGCTCCACCATCCCTGTTTCATGCACTGGTCACTCTTACATCCCTTCCTCTCATGCCAATTTTCTTCTACGCAATATTCTTGTGGTTCCTTCCATCATCAAAAATCTTATCTCTGTTAGACAATTTTGCATTGACAACAAAGTTATCCTGGCCTTTGACCCTTTTGGTTTGTCTGTGAAAGATCTGACAACGGGGGCGGTCCTCGCTCGGTACAATAGCACGGGCGATCTTTATCCTCTTCATGGCGCGCCCACATCCACCTCTCGTGCCATGCTCGCCTCTGTTGATCTATGGCATCGTCGTCTCGGTCACCCCAGCAAAAACACTTTGACGTCTTTACTCCAAGAATTTTGTATCCCTAGTTCTAGCAGTCCTCATAATCCCTCTCTCTGTAATGCATGTCAATGTGGCAAACATGTTAGATTACCTTTTGGAACCTCTACTACCATTAGTACTTTTCCTTTTGAGTTACTTCACTATGATTTATGGACCTCTCCAGTCCCTAGTGTTTCTGGTTATAAATATTATCTTGTGATCCTGGATGATTATTCTCACTATACTTGGACCTTTCCTCTTCGCGCTAAATCTGAAGTACCTGCAATCTTTCTCAACTTTCGACAATATGTAATCACACACTTTGGCTTGCCAATTCGATTTATTCAATGTGATAATGGTCGTGAATTTGATAACACCCAAAACCGCACCTTCTTTCTCTCTCAAGGCATCCTTCTTCGTTTTTCATGCCCTTATACATCTTCTCAAAATGGTAAAGCTGAACGCTGTCTTCGCTCTATTAATGATGTTCTTCGCACATTGCTTTTACAAGCTTCTCTTCCTTCCCGTTTTTGGGTTGAAGCCCTTCGCACCGCCACACTACTTCTTAATATTCGACCAACTAAAACTTGCCCTCTTTATTCGCCTTTCCAATCTCTTTTTCTCTCCCACCCCGACTATTCTTTTCTGCGTGTTTTTGGCTGTCTATGCTTTCCCAACATTGCCTCTACCGCCTCCAACAAACTAGAACCACGCTCACTACCTTGCATTCACCTTGGTCTTTCTGATGGTCACAAAGGATATCGTTGTTTCGATCCATCTTCTGGTCGTATCATTCTCTCTCGTCGTCACATTCGATGAAAATACTTTTCCTTTTTCCGTCACTACAACCACAAAACCAATTCCACCACAATCCGCCACCACCAAAACCCCTTCCCTAGTTCGTCCTTCAGTCATCTCTGCTGCCATGGAATCTTGTTCCGTCTCTCCGCCGGAATCGCCCACCGTCAGCCACCCTCCTGCCCCATCCCCCACCTCTCCCGCAACTGCATCCTCTACCCCATCCGTCTTTCCCTCACCACATCCTACCACGGCAACCACCTCAACACCCACCACCTCTGATTCTTCTTCCTCACCGTCTTCTTTAACCGAAAACCCACTGCCACCCAATGCCGTTCTTATACCACCGCTCACCAATGATCATGTCATGTGCACCCGTGGAAAACGAGGATTTCTTCTCCCCACCAAACGTCTCAATCTTACCGCCACCCCAACCATCTCTCCTATTCCAACCAGTTATAAGCGAGCTCTTCTTGACCCTCTCTGGCTTTCCGCTATGCGTGATGAATTTGAAGCTCTTCAGCAAAATAATACATGGACTCTTGTTCCCAAACCTTCTGGTGTTAACATTGTTTCTGGCAAATGGGTTTTTCGTCATAAATTTCATTCCGATGGCACTCTCGCTCGTTACAAAGCTCGTTGGGTGTGTCGTGGTTTCTCCCAGCAGCATGGTATTGACTTTGATGAGACTTTTTCTCCTGTTGTTAAACCAAGCACTATTCGTGTTGTTCTTAGTCTTGCTGTTTCCTCTTCTTGGCCTATTCATCAACTTGATGTTAAAAATGCTTTTCTCCATGGCACTCTCAATGAAACTGTCTATTGTCAACAACCTTCGGGTTTTGAGAATTCCTCTTCTCCTGATTTTGTTTGTCTTCTTCACAAATCTCTGTACGGTCTTAAACAAGCACCTCGTGCTTGGTTTCATCGCTTCACCACCTTTATTCACACAATAGGTTTTACCGCGTCTAAATCTGATTCATCTCTCTTCATTTTTCATTCCTCCTCCCATACTGCCTATCTTCTCTTATATGTTGATGACATAATTCTCACTGCCTCTTCTGATTCCTTTTTACAACACATTATATCTTCTCTTAATCGTGAATTTTCCATGACTGATCTCGGTCCTCTTCATCACTTTCTTGGGATCACTGTTTCCCGCACTTCATCTACACTCTTTCTATCTCAACGTCAGTACATTCTTGATTTACTCTCTCGTGCAGGGATGACTGACTGTCAACCTTGTCGTACGCCGGTCGACGTTGGTACTAAGCTGTCGGCCGACGGTGAACCCTTTTCTGATCCTACTCTATATCGCAGTATCACTGGTGCTCTCCAGTATGCCACCCTCACTCGCCCTGATATATCTTATTCTGTTCAACAAGCCTGCTTATATATGCATGATCCTCGTGTTCCTCATTATTCTCATGTCAAGAGAATACTTCGGTATCTCAAAGGTACTATTGATCATGGTCTTCTTCTTAATTCTTCCTCTCCAACAAGCTTGACAGTTTATTCTGATGCAGACTGGGTGGGTTGCTCAGATACTCGACGATCTACATCCGGCTTTTGTGTTTATTTGGGTGACAATCTTGTTTCTTGGTCTTCCAAAAGGCAGGTTACAGTTTCCAGATCGTCTGCAGAAGCTGAATACAGGTCTGTTGCTCATTCAGTGGCCGAGGCAGCGTGGCTCCGTCAGCTTTTGGTTGAGCTTCATCGACCAATCGAGCGTGCAACTATTGTGTATTGCGACAATATTTCTGCAGTCTACATGGCGTCCAATCCTGTTCAGCATCGACGCACCAAGCACATCGAGATTGATATTCATTTTGTTCGTGAAAAAGTGGCTCTTGGTGAGGTCCGTGTGCTTCATGTTCCTACCACTGCGCAATTTGCTGATATTTTCACCAAGGGGCTCCCTACTGCAGCATTCACTGGCATTCGATCCAGTCTCAACATTGTTACACCGGATGTTGACACTGCGGGGGGTATTAGAGTATATCTTCGGTTTGTATATTTGGTAGTTCAAATTGTACTCTATCTCTATTAGTCTAGTCTTGGAGCCCAAGCTTTGTAATCTATATAAATAGCCCTTGAGGCCCCGATCAATACAACAATTACTTCTCCAATATCTCAATCTATCACGCCCCCCTCCGACGACCCCGACAGCTCGGTGCACTCGACCTTGCTCCGCCGCGTCGTCTTCACGCGCACTTGTATCCCCCATGACACGACGCGCCTGCACACCCTTTCCACCACGTCCCTCCCGCGGCGGTGCCACCTGCCGCTCTCCAGGGCGCCGCGCAGCTCCGGCCACCTCCGCCATCGCTGGCCGGCGCTCCACGCTCTCCGACACGCACCGCGCTGCCACGGACAGGACCTGGCGATCGCGGCCTCGGCGTCGGTGCCGGGACGGGGAGCGGCCACCCTCCCGTCGAACACCTGGCGCGCCAGCCCGGCGCCGATCAGCGGCAGCGCCCACGCGACGATGGACGACGGGGAGGCGTTCACGTCCATCACCTTGCGCCCGCTGATGAGCTCAAGGAGCACCACGCCGAAGCTGAACACGTCGCTCTCGGGCCCCAGCCGGCCCGGCTCCGTGTAGCTCGGGTCCAGGTACCCCATCGTGCCCGCCGGCGCCGGCCTCGGCGCGCCCGCGGCCGCGACCCTGACCGCGAGGCTGAAGTCGGCGAGGCGGGCGCGGCCGTCGCGGCCGAGCAGGACGTTGGCCGTCTTGACGTCCCGGTGTATGACGCGGGGCGCGGCGCCGTGCAGCGCGCGCATGGCCCGCGCCACGTCGAGCGCGATCTCCACGCGGCGCGGCCACGGCGGCGGCCTCGGGGACCGGTGCAGCAGGTCGTGCAGCGAGCCGTTGGGCATGAACTCCATGACGAGAAGCGGCGACCGCCCCGCTGCTACCGCGCCGACGAGGCTCACGACGCCCGGGTGGTGGCACGCGGCCGTGAGCACGGCGATCTCGTTGGCGAGCTTGGCCTCCCCCTGCGGGTGCGACGCCTTCTTGACGGCGACGGTGAGGAGCCTCCTGCCGTGGCCAGCGCCGCCCCTGAGCCTGGCCCTGTAGACGCAGCCGTGGCTGCCCTTGCCGACGACGTTCTTGGCCGCGAAGCCGCCGGTCGCCGCCCCGATCTCATGGTAGGAAAACTCCTTCATGCTCTTGGCGTGTTGCTACCTGCCTGCCTACTGACTGACCTACGGTCGGGTTCTTGGTGGTGCAATGGCAGTGCCGTGTGTGAGCGGAGTGCAAGCAATGCTCGCTGGCTGCTCGCAAAGCAGTAGGAGTAGTAGTAGCAACTAGGCAGGGAATAAAGGGAAAAAGAAGAGGCGAGGAAAGGTAAAGGCAATGGATCAAAGGTGGTAAAGGTTGGTGATTACGTGTTTTTTTAGAGGGAGGGAGGGGACGGATTTTGGAGAGGGATGATGATGCTTTTGCTTGGTCTCCTAAAGGATGATGAAATTTGTCTTGGTAACAAGGAGAAAACAAAACAACAGACCAAGAAAGCAAATATGGATTACTTGCTGTCTCTGCCTCTTCCTCACCCTCCCCTCTTGTATCTACTGCACCGTCTAAATAAATAAAAGATAGAAAAAGGCAGTGACACGGCGGGTCGTGGTTCGGGTCGTCGAGGAGTGGTTGCGATGGATACAAGATCCTCGCAGCAACACAACAAAATCAGCAGCAGAGGATGTCTATTGTCAGCGCCGAATGTGGGCGGGCGGGCGGTCCGGTTTTCATGGCACGGATACATATATATACCCTTGTTGGGGCGACGCCCCCACCTGATCACGCCGTGACGGGGGAAGAACTGATTGACTGACTAGCTTTAGGTTTGTTTGGTTGGTTGTTGTGATATTCTTCCTACGTAGCCACCCAAACCTCAATCACCATGTACTACAAACAGAGGACCAGACTGTTTTGTTCCAGGTCAAATAATCGTGACATGTTGGCACCCACAAAAAGGCGTATGTGCTTAGGCCAACTCCACCGCGCCGACCCATTTCATCCGCATGTGTCCGTTTGAGCCGCGGCGGACAGAAAAGTCGGCCCAACGTGCCGACCCAGACAGACACGCATATGCTTTTTGTCCGCCCACCGACCAATTCTCGGCCCCTTTTTTATTATTACCAAGCAAATGTCTTAAGGCCAACTCCACCGCACGACCCCAAACGGACGTTCGGTTTGGCCGGATTTTGTCCCTTTGGGGCGGCGATAGGTTCGCCCGTGTCCGGTCATGTCCGTTGGGTCGTGCGTGCGCCCATCGCGCGGCCGCATCCCAAATCACGTTCGCGTTGGACATGATTTAAAAAAAAGAAAAACGTAAATAAAATGGCTAAAAAGTAAATAAATGCAGTTTAAAAAACATAAAATTTAGTTAGGGGTCACGGCCACAAAATGACCCAGTTTAGCAGTTCACTTAACGCCGCAGCGCGATCCTGCCGCGCCCGTCGATGCCATGGCCCTCGCCGTCTTCAGTGGCCGCCGGTGTCGTCGTCGTCGCTGACGAGGTCGACGTAGGCCGGCGGCATCCAGAGGTGGGACGGCGATGCGTGGTACACGGAGGCGGCCTGGAAGGCCGGAGGTGCCTGCACCACCTCCTCCCGTGGCGAGGCCTCCCGCTCCAGTGACCGCGGCGGCGTGGGGCACCAGTTCACGCCCCCCACGGCGTCGGCCACGTCCGGAACCGTGCACGACCAGCTCCACCGCTGGCCTACCAGGCCCGGGTGAAACGCGGCGACGGGCTCCTCCTCTAGCACCTCCTCCCTCCTCTCTTCCTCCTTGACGGCCACCATCTCCAGCTCGGGGAAGGCGACGTCGCCGGCGGCAGAGAGTGCCAGCGCCTCCTCCAAGCCGTCCCATTGGCGCTCGTCGTGCATGTTCATGGAGTCCTCCATGACACGCTGCATGAGCCGGGCCTCCTCCTCCACTGTCATGCGAGGAGGTGGAGGTGGTGACGGAGAAGGGGACGGCGACGGCATGGGCGTGAGGCCGCGCACCCACGTACGCCCGCGCACCTCTCGACGTGATCGCCGCGGCCCCGACACTGTGCCGGCGAAGTAGGACGCGCGCCGCACGTCGTGCTCGTCTTGGAGACACGTGTCCCAGAGCACGGAATCGAGGGTGCACCTGTCGTCGTAGTAGAGGTCGTCGGGGAGGAGGCGGCGGCGGCGCTCGATCTCATCGCGGCGCACACGGCCGCCATCGGCACCGGCGGGATCGGGACCCGGTCGACGCTGAGGTGCCAGTTGTTGGGGAGGTGGACGTCGCTCTACGGGACCGGTGTCCTCGTCTCCCAGTACCGCCGTCACATGTCGGCGCTGAGGTACTGCCGGTCGCGCTCGCCGGTGGGCCTAGGGGTGATGGTGAAGGGGGCCGGCGCAGGGGATCGATGGGAGGAGGGCGGCGGTGACGCGGGCTCCTCCTTCTTCACGGAGCTGCGGCGGCGGCCCGGGGAGGAGCCGGCCTCGCGGTCATGCTTCCTCTTGCGGCCGCAGTTCCACAGGCCCATGGCTGCGAGGCGGCCGGTCGGCGAGTTCGAGGCCTAGGGTTTGGAGGTGTCGGGTTTCGAGGAGGCCGCGGGGTGGAGTGGGGAGTGTGGACGACGACCGGTCCACGGCTTCCGCATTTAAGTACAACCGCGACGTTTCCCTGGGTGGATGACAGGCGGGCCCGGCCGCGTGTGCGCATTGATGTGGGTGGGTGGGAGGTAGGTGGCCGCCTGCCACGCGGCCTCGACGCGAACGAGCGCGCGTCCATTTGCTGTTCGCCGCGACCCAAAACTGGCGCATGTTTGCGCTCGAGATGGGTCGGCCTGGACACAAAACGGACAGGATGAATCCGGACCGTCGCACGCTGGGCCGATCGGTTTGTCCCTTTTACCCCAAACGGACGGGGCTAGACAGAATTGGGTCGCATGGTGGGGTTGGCCTAATACATAATCACTATTGTAAAGGATCTCATCTATTACCGGTTTCACGGTTCATACCATAAAAATCAAAAATCTCTCTAGCTTTCCGTACTATGTGATAAAATTCATTCATAAGAACAAGGGTGTCTATATTTTTAGCTCTAGAATCTTTTATAACAGGTAATTCATAGAACAATCTTTGCATGGTAGGATGAATACGGATAAATCTACTTTCAAGTTTCGGAAATAGTGCTAAAATAGCTTCCGCATATGTTTTAGTTCTTTGAAGTACAGGAGCATCATCACAAGTCAAGGTTCCAACACAATTAAAGAATTCTTGGATGGCTTCTTTTCCCATAATATTCCCTTGTCCCAAAACAAAAGTTTTATCATCTAGATTATCAAAACGCCCAATTTTTTGAGTTCTGCCATCATCTGTTTCTGCCATACCAAAATCACTCGTGATGATAGGTTCAAAGCAAGCAAAAGATCGAACGAGAAAAAGACAAACGAAAAGAGGGCAAATAAAAGGCAAATATTTTTGTGCTTTTCGCAAAAAAACGTTTTAGAAGTTGGGGAGATGAAAACGAGAGGCAAATGGCAAATAATGTAAATTGCAAGGAGATGAGATTTGTGATTGGGTACCTGATAGATGTTGATGATGTCTCCCCGTCAACGGCACCAGAAATTCTTCCTGATTGCTTGTATGTGCGTTGGTATTTCCCCAAAGAGGAGAGGATGCTGCTGCACAACAATGGTAAATATTCCCCTCAGTTATGAAACCAAGGTTATCAATCCAGTAGGAGAACCAAGCAACACTATGTAAATAGTGCACACAAATAACAAATACTTGCAACCCAACACGTAAGAGGGGTTGTCAATCCCTCCTCGGTATTGAGATAGATTAAATTGTATGAGATTGGATAAATAGATCTGACAAAAGCACAAAATAAAATAAATAAAGAAAAAAATGCAGCAAGGTATTTTTGGGTTTTTGGAATAATAGATCTTAAAACAATATGATAGAAAATAGACTCGGGGGCCAAAAATTTCACTAGTGGCTTCTCTCGAGAAAATGGCATACGGTGGGTAAACAAATTACTGTTGGGCAATTGATATACGAACAAATAATTATGATGATATCCAAGGCAATGATGATGTATATAGGCATCACATCCAAGATTAGTAGACCGAAACGATTCTGCATCTACTACTATTACTCCACACATCGATCGCTATCCAGCATACATATAGTGTATTAAGTTCATGGAGAAATGGAGTAATGCAATAAAAATGATGACATGATGTAGACAAGATCTATTCATGTAGGAATAGACCGCATCTTTTCATCCTTAACGGCAACGATACATGCACGTCACTTCTCCTTCTGTCACTGAGATTGAGCACTGCAAAATTGAACCCATCACAAAGCACCTCTTCCCATTGCAAGAAAAAAGCAATCTAGTTGGCCTGACCAAACCAAAGTTTCGGAGAAGAAATACGAGGCTATAATAATCATGCATATAAGAGATCAAAGAAGACTCAAATAATATTCATAGATAAAACTGATCATAAACTCGCAACTCATCCGATCCCAACAAACACACCACAAAAAGTCATTACATCAAATAGATCTTCAAGAACATCGAGGAGAACATTGTATTGAGAATCAAAAAAGATAGAAGAATAGATCTAGCTACTGCCTATGGACCCGTAGGTCTATGGTTAACTACTCACGCATCATCGGAGGAGCACCAATGAGGATGATGAACCCCTCCGTGATCGTGTTCCCCTCCAGCAAGGTGCCGGAATAGGGCTCTAGATTGGATGTTGTGGTTCTTGAACTTGCGGCGGCTGGAATTGTGTTTCGTTGAATCCCCTAGGGTTTCTGGAATATTTGGGTATTTATAGAGCTGAGAGGCGGTAGAAAGGACTCCTGTGGGCCCCACTACCCACCAGGGCGCGCCTGGGGCCTCTGGCGCGCCCTGGTGCCTTGTGGGCCCCATGGGCCTCCCCTCTGGCACTTTTTTGGCTCCCAAGTTGTCTTCTGGGCAGAAAAAAATCTCCAAAAAATTTCGCCGTGTTTGGACTCTGTTTGATATGGATATTCCGCGAAGTAAAAAACAAGCAAAAAACAGCGACTGACACTTGGCACTATGTCAATAGGTTAGTCCCAAAAAATAATTTGAAGTTGCTATAAAATGAATATAAAACATCAAAGAATGATAATAGAACAGCATGGAACAATAAAAAAATATAAATACGTTGGAGACATATCACACACCGGTGGCCGGTTCCTCGTCGTCCGGAGGGACCAGGAAACGCGCGCGGGAGATGCGAGCCGATGTGCTCGCCGGCGCCCGCAACCTATTCGACAGAATGCCGGCGGCCGCCGCCGGCGAGACGGCCAACCATTTCATGGAGAACATCATCTTCGAGGGTGGTGCGGCGACCGCTGGCGCTGCCACCGCGGCTGGCTATGACCCCGATGAGACCCAAAGCCAGGAAGACTGAGGGCCATTCACGCCGGCAACCTATGATCAAGCTAGCATGCACGACGCCTTCATGCAAGATTAGGTCGGCCTGGACCTGGACGGCTTCCTGCTGGACCACGAGTTTCCGGAGGACCACGGCCAAGAGGAAGAGGATGAGTTGGACATCGACAGGGAGCCTTTGTTCGAGGACAATCTTGCCAACCAAGTCACCGGGGCGAAGCCGGAGCGCAAGAGCAAGCGGACGAAGGCATACATGGTGGCCGAAGACAAGCCCCTTTGTGAGTGTTGGAGGGACATTGGGCAAGACCCCAAGGTTGGCGCCGAACAAAAGGCATCAACCTTTTGGATTCGTGTCTACCGTGAGTACCATGAGTGCAAGAAGTTTGCGCCATACCAAATGCAAAGCACGCGCGCGTGGGTGTCCATTTCAAAGCGATGGAGGGTGATCCAACAAGAGTGCAACAAGTTTTGTGCCACTCTTGGGAGCATCAAGGCGCGCCCCATGAGCGGCATCAGCATGCAAGACATGGTATGCATGCGGTCCTCTTTGTTTTCATTTCGTTTATGCTTGCATGTCCATTTGCATGCCCATTTGCCCATATGCTTGCATGCTATCCACTTGTAGGCGTTCCAAGCTTTGGAGGCTTTCAAGGTACAAGATGAAGGCAAGTCCTTTAATCTCTCCCATTGTTGGAGGGTCATCAATGGGAGTAGAAGTTCAAGGCGCAATATGTTGCCCTCATGGTGCATGGGGAGAAGAAAGCCATGGAGGAAGTTGGGGAGGGCGGGAAGCCAAGGCCGCAGGGGAAGACCAACTCCAAGAAGAAGGACAAGCGGGATGCGGTGTACATCGCCTTGATCACAACCGTGGAGGGCACGATGACCGAGAAGGACTCAAGGGAGGAGAAGCGCCGGCAAGACAAGAAAGATCAAAGAATGGCTTCATGGAGATCCAAAGGAGGAGGCTTGAGATGGACGCGGAGAAGCAAACGAGGATTCCTGAGATGAAGGCGGAGAAGCAAGCCAAGATGCTAGAGATCGAGGCCACCAATGCCAAGACCAAGGAAAAATAAGTGCCTCTCGCTAGCATGATGACCGGGGTGGAGATCATGAAGGTGGACCTCAACACCGTGTCGCCGACGAAGAGGCCATGGTTCAAGAAGATGCAGGCATACATGCTCAATTTTGATGATGAGTGATCTATGGCGGCATGCACCATCCTTTTTTGTATGCCGGCAAGAGTGCTGGCATGACCACGACTGAGATGGCGTGGTCAAACTCCCGACCTTTTTTATGTGCTGGCATGTGTGCCGGCCGCTGGCAAGCGCGCCAGCAAGAACCGCGCGATGGTCCTTTTGGAGGCTGGCAATGTATGCGGGCGCTGGCATGGTGCCGACGATGAACTTTGGGCGGCGGCATGGCCGCTGGCATGATCTATGGTCGCATGCCTTTTAAATTTGTAGGCGAAGATGAAATGGGTCTCTTGCATTGGGCGGACGCCAAGCGGGCGGCTGACCAACATAGATGAAAAGCGGACAAAATCGCCATTCGTTTGGGTCGACGCGTTGGAGTTGCTCTTAACACTCGTCCTTTAGGTTGGTCATAGTGGAAGTAATATAAGGCTAGTCATAGCGAAAGTAACTTATCTAGTACTCCCTCCTTTCCGGTTTATAGGCTTAACTTGAAAATCTCTTCATCCAAGATAGATTATGAATGATGTAATTAATTTCATAGTTTGCAAAAGTACTTAATTAGTACTCTCATTTCTTCTCAAAAAGTTATGTATACCGATGCATTAATTACACCACATGCATGCATGACCACTAAATGACCAAGAACCTCTACATGCATTGTGAGTTTTTCCTTTATCCTTGCATGCAGTGATTTAATACACCTTGAAATCTGAACATGTAATGGTAATCAGTAGAATTGAGACTTATAAAATGGAAAAACATTTTTTTGAGATGAGCCATATAAACCAAAGGAGGGAGTAACATAGCATGGTTCAAGACAAATTTGCTTATGTGGCATGCATTTAATGAGGAGAGATGTGTTTAGTGCTTCCCAAGAGATGATGATTCTATGAGCTAAGAAATGAAGTCATCTAGGACACTACTACTATGTTACTTTGGATTATGAATGTAGTAACTTAGACTAGTGTCATATGCATGACACTAGTATAAATTATTCCCCACTATGACCAGGCTAATGCATGCCACATAAATAAAAAAGATGATGCGGCAAGTATTTAAAGACGAGAGAGCGGGTTAGAGTAACATAATATGTTACCATCACATAGCCCTTCCCAATGCAAAATGACTCTACAAAGTAATAAATGAGGGTCTCTATGTTATCACACCTATGACACTACCCACTATGAAGGTACTAACATACTACCTCCGTCCTTGTTTATTGGTCCCTATTGTAATCTGTGCCAAATTTTGACCATAAATTTAACTAACAAAATGTTCATGCATGTCACTAAAAATTATATCATTGAAAACTATATTCAAATACAAATCCAACAATATACTTTTTGTTGATGTACACTAACATTTTGTCAGTTAAATCTTTGGTCAAAATTTAGCACAAATTACAAAGGGGACTAATAAAACAGGATGAAGGCAGTAGACTAGTAACACATGCATGTTAGTACTCTAAGTTACCCCCACTATGACTTTCCTTATCATGAGACGAGACACTTACTTCATCACATAACCGATGCCGTCAATTTTCATACCGGAACAAGTATGACATCGTCGATGACAACCGAAAAATCTTCATGCATATGCCCTTAAAGACCAACGCCCCAGAGACGACACATGTGTCGCCGTTGAAACCTTAAATTGACATGAAGGACCCGGGATACCAAATATCATCATTGTATACACGCGAGAAGAGACCGTAATCTCACTGCCCCAAGGAGCCGGCAAGAATCTACGCCGAAGCTCCGTCTGATCCATCCCGACAGATAAAGTTGAGGAGGATTGGAGTTTGCGAGACCGACTCGAAGATGAAGCGTTGTAATCAGCCCGAGTGATGCCTCTGAGAGGACAAAAACCCTAACTTATTATATTAGCCGAAGCTGGGGCACCAGGATTCCCCTCTTCGCCATCTGCCGCCAAAGCGGCAGGTAGAGAGGAGACAAATCCACAGGCTCACCAATAGAGGTAGAGTGGTGGAAGGCTTTGCCTAGTCATCTTGTGAGAAGGGAAAGAAACACACTAGCATTGGTAAATTAAAGGTATTGCCAACATGGTCGGGGCACATACTGCAATTCTTCATAGGTATATATAGGTAATGTATTGTCCTCGGGAATCGTTATACATGATTTTTTTACAAACACTCCGAGTCTTGATGTGAGGTTTCTCAAATAAAATTCTCAAAGAAGTCTCAGATCTATTGTTCAAACCAGCACTATAGAAACCCCTATAAAAATAAAGAAAAATACATCAAGACCTATGTAGTCCAATCGTCTTCTTCCTCTCAAAAGAGTTGAAAGTACAGAGCCATAGTCGCCTCTCCATAAAGGAATCTAGAGAGTCGTTCTGGTCATGGACGAGAAGTCGTCAAGTCCATGGTCCTACGGACCATCACCCTAAAGAAGAAATCGTTGAAGTTGTCACCGTATGAAGATTCATAGACCCAAGACCTCAACCCTCCCCCCCAAAAGCTTGCATGCCTCACACCAACACCGGGGCTGCGCTAACACGACAAGAGGACGGTGGAGGACTAAGCTACAATGAGAATCCCTTACCGCCATGCCGACAAAATCTGCAAAACGTAACATCACCTTTTCACCATATTGCAGGAGGTCAGGTGTTTCATTTGGCATCACAATTTTCAAAGATTAAATACTCTACTTTCATGCATATTTGGTCACATTTGCACCATTTTTTACTTGAGTTTATCTTACAATGCAGACAATTTCTCGAAGTATTGTCGGAAAAGCAGATAGAGGGGAAATAATACTTTCATGAAGAAAACCAATTTCTAGAAGTAGTGAAAAATAAAGCAAAAATATGAGGGGTGTTTTAGGGCCAAATGAAACTATGGGCGTGATTTAGGGGTCAGGATGTATCTGGTTGGCCCAGGCGCGCAGCCTAGGCTTCCCCACCAACACCCAAGGTGCCCTCATGTGCCTTTTAATAATGAAACTTGTCGTGTGCCTATTCAAATAACTGTTAGGTCTCAAAATTAACACACACGAAAGTAGGCTCTTTTTCTTTGGACGAGTCAAAGAAGTAGGGAGTCAGTATAAACAACTACTAGTATGTGAGGTGGGCTTACTCCCATCTAGGTATTTTTGGGTACCCATTCATCATCGTAGACCTACACTAAACAGTGAAGATCATCGCAGATAGGTTTAGAAAAAGCTCAATAGTTGGAAGGGCAGCCTCATGTTCTATGGTGGATGTTTGCTTTTTATCAATGCAATACTCGCAAGCTTACCCATTTTTGAGAGAAAGAGGTGTCTCCCCCTCAGATTTGATATAAATAAATCAACTGGTTCTTACAAGAAACTAGATTACAACTATTAAGGACTCCAAGGAACATTCAACCTTACACCACATAGATACAAAGATCCACAACATATGATGATAATGCAGGATTAGAATAAGAGGACGAGCCAACATGTTGAGGAACCCGAGACTCCAACCGCAACAAAACGAGACACAATTGAAACCAGATCATTACAAAGAACAAAGCAAACTAAAGCAGGGTAGGTATCTAAAGACACAAGCAACATAGGAGGTCTTCAGGATTGTAGCAACCATCAACAAAAAATTTGTATCACTCCCAGCCTTCAACCCTGCGAAGCACGACAACCTCACTTGCTACTCGCTCGATGAGCTTTTCCCCCAGCATCAGTACCCTTTAACCTACCTTCTTTATCTATAGAATGGACCAACCCATAATCCACGAGCACATCAGTTTGATGAGTGTCATATGATCAGAAATTATTTTCCTCTCAAAGATCATATATTTCTACATATCTAAAAACATCGCAACAATGCCAATAACACCAACTACCTATCGTCCTCTAGAAAGCCCTTCATCTAGCTACCAAAGCATTCAAATTTTTTTTGGCAGGAATTGAATTAAGATCAAATGCACATTTCAATAAGTTCCAAATAAGTCTAGCAGTTGATCAGTGAAAAAACAAGTGTTTAATATTTTCATCATGCCCACAAAAAAATCAAAAATTATTACCCTTCCGACCCTCTTAAGCAGATTGTCTTTGGTAGGTATAACATTTTTAACCATCAACCAAAGAATTTTTCTAATTTTAGAAGGTATTTTGGTTACAGGGAAACTTCTCAGGGTCTTACCGTGAACTTACTATCAGCGGTAAGCATCCATTTGATTTTATCCTTTCCCCCTAACATGCTAACTTTCTCACATCTCAATTTCATACTATTCCAGAACTCCAAACTTCCAAAGTTTCTTCATTAAGAGTTCTCGTGAAAGTGAAACCATTCCATTTGTAGCTTCAGCAACCAAAATGTTATGATCAAAACTACAATTATATAACCCGAGATAAGAGATTTCAAAGGTTATTCTCTCACCCACCAATCTTTCCAAAATCTTGTATTATTCCCATGTCCAATCGCTTTTATTTAGTCGTGATAAAAGAGATCCTTCACTTTTAAAAGACTAGTCCAAAAGTGAGAATCTCCCACTTTAGGCTTGATGCCAGAAATGCATTTACCTTTCACATATTTATTTAAAAGTATGATAACCCTCAAGTATAGGGGACCACACCAATTTTTGAGGGTAGAGTATTCAACCCAAATTTATTGATTCGACACAAGGGGAGCCAAAGAATATTTGTAAGTATTACCAGTTGAGTTGTCAATTCAACCACACTCGTAGATTAAATATCTGCAGTAAAGTGATCAGTAGCACAGTAGTATGATAGTTTTGATAGCAATGGTAACAATAACAATGGTAATGGTAACATCAGTAATAGTTTTGTAGCAGTTGTAACAGTAGCAATAGCAATAGTAACTTAGAAAGAGCAATATGTGGAAACTTTGTAGGCGTAGGATCGATGAATTCATTGGATGATATTCATCATAACACAAAACTAGCTCCAGTTCATAAATATAATGTAGGCATGTATTTCGTAAACAGTCATACGTGCTTATGGAAAAGAACTTGCATGCCATCTTTTGTCCAACCCTCCCGTGGCAGCGGGGTCTATAAGGAAACTAAGGGATATGAAGGCCTCCTTTTAATAGAGAAATGGAACAAAGCATTGAAACATAGTGAATACATGAACTCCTCGGACTACAGTCATCACTGGAAAGCATCCTGATTATTGTCACCCCGGGGTTTACGGATCATAACACGTAGCATGTGCATATGACTTGCAAGATCGGATCTAGAACATAGATATAATGGTGAAAAAATAAACGGTTCAGATCTGAAATCATGGCAGACGGGCCCTAGTGACAAGCATTAAGCATAGCAAAGTCATAGCAACATCAATCTCAGAACATAGTGGATACTAGGGATCAAGCCCTAACAAAACTAACTCGATTACATGATGAATCTCATCCAACTCCTCACTCACTAGCGAGCCTAGGAAGGAATTACTCACTCCCGGTGGGGAGCATCATGGAATTGGTGATGAAGGAGGGTTGGTGATGATGAAGACCGAAGATTCCCCTCTCCGGATCCTCGAACAAGCTCCAGATTTGGCCTCCCGATGAAGAACATGAAGTGGCGCCAGCTCCATATCATGAAACATGATGGAACATCCTCTCCTATTTTTTTCTCCCAAAATAGGATTTTATAGTGTCGGACTTAGGGTCAGAGGGGCCTCGAGGGCTCCACAACCCACCAGGGCGCACCTGGAGGGAGTGGCGTGCCCTGGTGTCTTGTGGTCAGCCAGGGCCCCCCTTCGGTGGTTCTTGGTTCCAGTATTTTTTATTTACTCTGAAATAATTATCCAACATTAACTATACACAATGCATGAGGGTGGAAATAGTGCTCTCAAGTCTGGCGCTTGTTTGAGAAGGTGATGACTCAACTTAAAATTAAATAGATAGTCCCTACGCAGAGGGAAGCAGGGATTTGCAGAGGTGCCAGAGCTCAAAGCTTAAAACAGAGTGAAAGTGCTAGTTATCGACTAGAGGGGGGGGTGAATAGGCAATTTTTATGGAAGTCTTCAAAACACGAGGTCTTTGAAGACAAACAATTAATATGAACCTATATGATATGCAGCGGAAGATGAACTACTCTAGACATGCCATAGTCAAGTAAGCAATATAGTGATAACACAAAGACTAATAGCAACTAGGTAGTACGGATCGGAATGGAAGAATGGAAGACAGTATGAAGCCAAACAGGTAATAGTCTTCGCACAGTGAAGACAAACAGATCAGGCAATCAAGCAACAACTTCACGAAGACAAACCGAAATGTAAAGAAGGTAGGGGATAGAAGCAGTAGCTTCGGATTTGGTAGACCAGTTCCATCTGCTGTGACAACTATACTTCTGGTTAGGGAGGCTGAGATTGAACTCAGAAGACTATGGCTTCACCTTATTCCCCTTGAGCTAAGGACACCCAGTCCTCGCCTAATCACTCTGGTAAGTCTTCAAGGTAGACTTCCAAACCTTCACATACTTCGTTCACTAGCGATCCACAATTACTCTTGGATCCTCAAAATGTGACACCTAATCGGCTAGAGGATGCACAATCCTCAAGTGTAACAAGTCTTTAGGTCACGTGGATGGAAAAACTTCAGTGATGCCTAACACTCTTTGGCTCTGGGTGTTTTGGGCTTTGTCCTCACAAGGATCTCTCTCTCTCAAAGGCTTCGGCGGTGGGTTGCTCTCAAACGACAAAAGCCATGCACTAACTCTGAGCAGCCACCAATTTATGGTGTAGGGAGTGGGCAGGGATGTGAGCTCAATAATATCTTGAGCTTTACACTGTTCTGTGTTGGTCCTAAACAAACGGTTTAAAACCCCTTTCCGCGATGGCATTTGGAACCGTCGCCAAGTGAGTGTGGGCGATAGGGGGGTCCTTCCCACACGACCCAGGAACCGTCGGGGATAGGGCCCCTACAGTACTCCTACTCATTTCTGCTTGCATTGCCATCGCAGTCAGTATTCTGTGGTGCTATGTTTACGATGCGCGGCCCATCACAAACGGTTCACCGTTAAGAAGATTAGCTAATCGTCGTACGAGTGTCGGGCAGGATTACGAAACGTCGGACCGTCGTAACATCGTCGTACATGACAACTATCGCACACACTATTCTGTGGGGCAACGTTTATGATGCATACTTCATCAGAAACGGTTCATGGTTTCGAATCGTGTACAATAAGGCAACTAACACAAACGTTTAGTTTGCCCGCACCTTTTGTGATATTGTCTGATATCACACACGCTTTGCAAACGGCAACTGTGTGCATGCTTGCACATGTTTCCTCTCTGTGAACCGTCTCCGATTATGGTGCATATCGCAAACATTTGTGTTGTACCAACCGTGTGTGCCGTAACAACCTGGAGAGCGCAATTTCACCGTAATTTAATTGCTGCTTTTCCAAATTGTACCGGATTTGGATTTGAATTTGAATGTATGCTACAGCTTTATTCACATCCATCAGGTTCAAACAACCGATGCATTATTCGATTCATAGGTACATATGTTCAAGAATTACATAAGAACCAAATAAAGAATGATGAACCACAGTTGTATACTTGTACTATTAAAGACGGTAAAGAAAGAGGCAAAATATATTATGGTTGCTGAACAAGGTGAAGCGGAATGCCCATATTGTGCCCTCCTCCATGCAGAAGGCACGCACGACTCTAGTCCAACCCCTTGTGATGTTTGTAACATCCCAAATTTTCAATTTGGAATGTTATACATTAGATCATCATGCATATCATATTTTCTTGCATTTTGCCGATCCTAGAAATTTCACGCAACTCAAGGACCCTCGGAGAGAGATGGAGATTTCGAAATTTCATATTTGAGTTCTCTCGAATTATGAAAAGAGGATCATTTGATTTTATTTATTTTATCTTCAAATATTTTTCCAATATCAAAAAATATGAGAGGGAATAATATGACTTTCCCAAAATTTAGGAAAAATGAAGATCTAATAAATAAATCAAATTTTGGATTTTTTCGGAGTTTATTTGCCTTAGGGAAAAATGCGTGTTTTCAAAAATTGCATTTTAGGCCCCGAGTAAAAGTTCATTTTGTTCGACTCATTTTTAGGAGTCGGGGAAAATTTACTTTGTAATTTTGGAGTCCGTTTAGATTTTATTTTACTCGTTTTTCTGCGCGCATTATATATATATATATAAAAACGCAGCGCCCCGCCTGGGCCAAAGGACCAGCCGGCCAGCCGGCCCAGCCGCCCCGCCGCCCTCGCGCGCGCTAGCGCCGCCACCGCAGCACACCGCCGCCGCCCGTCGCCGAGTCCGATTCGGACTCCGTTTTCTTGCCCCCTCCCCCAAGCAGCACCCCCCTAATATATACCCCAGCACCCCCTCCTCTCCTCCTCACACCGGCCCCCGCCCCAAGCAGCAGCAGCCGCGCGCCACCGCAGCCACCGCCGCCGCGCCGCAGCCGCCGCAGCCGCCGCTTGCGCCGCCGCCGCCCGCGCCGCATGCCGCCGCCGCCGCCGCGTCGCCGTCGCCCCGCCGCCAAGCCGCCGCCCCGCCGGAGCCCCGCCTCGACGAGGTAGCCGCGACGTGCCACCCTCCCCTCGGTTCGGTTTTTTTATAAAACCGTTCCTGTTTTCTTTTCGTCGGTTCGTTGTTTTTAAAACCCTAGATCGGTTTTTATTTCCGGTTTTGTTGTTTAGCGAGCGTTCGCCGGACCGTTCGTCTTAACGAACGTGATCACCGGTTATTTCCGGTTAACGAACGTCCGTTCGTTTAACCGTTCGTCGTTTTCTTTTAGTCGGATTTATTCCGCTATTTTTTGATCGTGATTTCAGATCCGATCTTCGTTCTAGTTTATTTTCTCGCTCGTTTATCGGAATCAGGTGATTCAAGCGCCTGGAGTTTCGTTTCGAAACCGCCGTTCCGACTAATCAACTTGAACTAAGTTTTACTACTGTAAAATTTGACCTAGTATACAATTTGCTAGAACCGAGTTGTTTTCTTTCGCCGTTTGACTCTCGTTGCTTTATTTGATTTGATTCTTTTTGCAACCAGGGTTCTTAAGTTGAACTTTCTGGTTAGATCTTTTATTCGAGATTTACCTGTGCATTACATGAGTACTTATTGTATGCTTGTTGTTTGTCTGCGATAGATCACCCGGAGTGCGCCGCTTGTTACTTCGAATCTCTAGGTTTCGCGGATCATCAGCAAGGCAAGTAACACTTGATCATACCTTTTCTACTACCCAGTTTTTATGCATTAGATCAATCCTCAAACATTGCACGATTAGGATCTAATTAAATTGTGGGATGGGAAGTAGATGAGGTTGTACCTATTACCTGTTTTACTTATGAAACCTTTGGGAGTTACTTCTACGTTTGCTTATTATGCCATGCTATGCTAGTAGACGTGGATTGGGTGAGTGATATCCATGACAGATGTGAGTTTGTTAAATTAATGGTTTATCTAAGGCGGCAACTTGAATACACATCTGGGTGGATTGAGGCACCTGGGGTATCCAGTGATTGCCTGTTTTTTTGGAAATCCCGGGGTTACTGTGTGACTTTCCAATGGACCGCCACCCAGGCTCAAAGGAATCATAAGATAATTCATGCTAGTAACTTCCGTGTGCAGCCACAAGCCATTATGGGCTCTGGCATAGTTGACTAAGTCGTGCGAACTCTTATAGTGGTGGACTAGCAGATGTAGGGGATGTAGGTGTACGGGTCTACCCATCGTAAGGTGCTAGTGCTTCTGAAAGACTATGTCTCGGTCATCCGTTTCTCAAACACCATGTAGTGCGAGAAACCAAATGGAGGCGATCGAGTCTTCTGGGGAAAAGTGCGCAAACCTCTGCAGAGTGTACAAACTAATCATGATTAGCCGTGTCCCCGGTTATGGACATCTTGAGTATCTAGTACTTGAATATCATGTGAATCTCAACATGTTACTCTAATTAAATATTGTTGGGTTTGTTAATGAGTACTTTTTAATTGGGATTGAGGATGCTGTCAACCATTCTCAATGTTTAACAACCACCATGATAGTTAAATAAATTTATTCCTTTGTAGTAGGGAAAAACTGGCTTTATGCAAAAAATGTAACCATAGAGCTTTTCCACTAGCCATATATGCATGTAGTATAGGCTTACCGTTCATTATTCTCTATGTGTTACTTTGCCAGTATATTCCATGTGCTGACCCGTTTTCGGGCTGCAACTTTCATGTTGCAGACTTTTCAGACGACGAGTAAGGTGCTTTTAGGTCGTGGTTCTATACTCAGTGATGCCGTTGGAGTTGATGGACTCACTTATCTTCCAAGTCTTCCGCTGTTATCGTTATTAGATGGCCTTAAGCCATGATTATTGTAATAAGTCCTCTTTTGGACAAACGATGTAATAAGTGTGTGATTGCTACTCTATTATAAATCCTTCAAAGTACTGTGTGGTGTTAGCATTACTAATCCAGGGATGACACCTGAGCACAGAGAATTGACCGTCTGAGGTCGGGTCGCTACAGAGATGGTATCAGAGCACACGCTGACTGTAGGACACGACCACTAAGTTAAAGCCATAGATCACTATTCTCTTCTCATTTTTTTCTAACTCCTCATCTTTTCTACTCTTTTAGGATGACGGACGCAAAGATCAAGTACGCTCAACCAGATGAAGGCACACCTTTTGGATCCCACTTGAAGGAAGTTGCCAAGTACCTGAACATTGGACTACCAAGCTTCACCGGGACTTTCAACGCCACTCTGCCTGAGGAGGAGCGCTGGAAGATTCAAGCTCATGTTCCGGGAAGGACATTCGCCCCAATCACGAAGCCGATAGATAGTGTTTTCAGTGCACCAACCTGGAGTCTGGGAAAGAGCATGGCAGCTCATATCACCATGGGACGCATTGGAGGAGTTTATCAAGAAGACCTCAAGGACACTATCTACCAGATTTGCGGACGCCGGAATGAACAATGGGAGATAGTCATCACCAAGAAGGATAGATCCATTGCAGCTTTCATCCAGGAGTTAAACCAGCACATTCGACGCCAGGAGAACCAGATGTGCAATGATATGATAGAGTTGAAGAATGCGAGAGGAAGGATCATCGAACTTGAAGGAGAGCTGAAGTCTACACGCAAGGACTACATGGACGAGATCGTAGCCGTAGTAAGGCACAATAGTGATCTTAAGTATGAGATTGCAGAACTCAAGAAGAAGTTAGAGCTCAAGAATGAAGACAAGTACGTCGACCATCCGAGCAACTACATCATCATCGACGACACCGATTCAGATCCAAGTGAACCCGACTTTGAAGACGAAGCTGGAGCAGACATCATGGAGTCTTCCACCGGTTCAAATTAATAGATGACCCCCACATATTAGTAGTATTCCCTCCATGTAAACATTATAGTTCAAGCACTTTTTGCGATAGTTAGACCGTTGTATGCCCTTTGTTTGAAATGAATGAAGTGATTTTGTGTGCATTTGTCTCATGAGCATTTGGGTAGTGTTTTCTCCTTAGACCTCACTCTATTCTTAAATTCTCGCCTTTTCTAAACCCTTCAGATGCCTCCGAGACGCGACCCCGAGTTTGTTTTCCCGCCAGAGATCACTCAGTTGATTCAGCAGCAGAATACCTTGATTCAAACATTGGTACAAAACCAAGGCAACAACAATAACAACCCACCACCACCACCACCACCTGCGGATCACTTGACTTGTTTCCTTAGGCTGAATCCGCCGGTGTATTCCAGTAGCACCGAGCCGATTGTAGCAGATGATTGGCTCCGCAAGATAGGAAGGGAGTTGACCACTGCAGGATGTACAGATGGAGAGAAGGTGAAGTTTGCTGCACATTAGCTTGATGGACCCGCAGCAGCATGGTGGGAGAATTTCACAGCCACTTACCCTGTAGACACTGTCACATGGGATCAGTTTCAGCAAGCTTTCCGCACTGCCCATGTTTCAGCAGGAGCTATGGCCATGAAGAAGCGTGAGTTTCGCAACTTACGCCAAGGAGGAAGGACTGTTGGCTAGTATGTGGATGATTTTAGTAAGTTAGCATGTTATGCCCCAGATGACGTTGCTACAGATGCAGCTAAGTAGGAGAAGTTTCTGGAAGGACTGAATGATGAGTTAAGCATGCCGTTGATGGTAGCGAGATTCAATAACTACCAGGAGTTGGTAGACCGCGCCCTCATGATTGAAGGAAAGCAGCAGCAGATTGAGAATCGCAAGAGGAAGTATGGGCAGGGGAAGTATAACTCTGGAGCCCAGCAGAAGCCCCGTTATACCCCTAAATAGGGAGTTCAGTTTCAGCATACCCATGGAGGAGGAAGTTCGCACAACCATAATGGCCACAAGAATGGTAATGGGAATGGAGGAAGCAACGGCCAGAACCGGACCACACCATCAACCCCAACCAAGAAATACCTGAGCCATGTCACCTGTTACAAGTGTTCCAAGATTGGACATTATGCAAATGACTGTCCCGAAGGCCAAGGTGGAAATGGAAGCTCTAGAAAGAAGCCAAACCTTTTCAACAGGGGACAGGTGAACCACATTGATGTGGAGGATGTTGAAGCTCAGCCCGATGCAATAATCGGTAAGTTTTTGGTTAAGTCATTTACTGCACTTGTTCTTTTCGATACTGGTGCATCACATTCATACATATCAAGGGGATTTGTAGAAAAGTATAGCCTGCCCACTAAGCTTCTTATAACCCCTATGCTAGCAAGCTCACCAGGAGCTGAGTACACGGCCAGACAAGGATGTTTTCAAGTGCCATTGAGTATAGGAAGGCATGTGTTCCCGACGGATTTGATCATTCTGGAATCCCAAGGTTTGGATGTGATTCTCGGTATGGATTGGCTGTCGATGTATGGAGGAAACATCGATTGCGCAAGTAGAACGATTTTGCTCACGACACCAGAAGGAAGAAGGATCAAGTATGTATCACGACATGGACCAAATAGGAATCAAGTAAATTCCTTATCAGGAGTTGTGCAGGAAGATGTGCCAGTGGTGAAGGATTACCCTGATGTATTTCCTGAGGAATTGCCAGGAATGCCACCGGATAGAGACATTGAGTTTTTGATTGAGCTTTTGCCAGGTACATGCCCAATATCGAAGCGACCATACAGAATGCCCGCACAGGATTTGGCGGAAATCAAGAAGCAGATTAAGGAGCTATTGGATAAAGGTTATATACGCCCAAGTTCTTCGCCTTGGGGATCACCCGTACTTTTAGTGGAGAAGAAGGATGGATCGTTAAGGATGGTTGTTGATTATCGTGGATTGAATGAAGTAACAATCAAGAACAAGTACCCACTACCAATGATAAATGATCTGTTTGATCGTTTGCAAGGAGCTAAAGTGTTTTCCAAGATTGATTTGCGATCAGGGTACCATCAATTGAAGATTCGAGAGCAGGACATACCTAAGACAGCATTCACCACAAGATATGGACTATATGAGTATACCGTTATGTCATTTGGACTGACTAACGCACCTGCCTATTTCATGAACCTGATGAACAAAGTGTTTATGGAGTTTTTGGATAAGTTCGTCGTGGTGTTCATTGATGATATTTTGGTTTACTCGAAGAATGAAGAGGAATATAAGGAACATTTGCGATTGGTTTTGGAGAAACTAAGGGAACATCAGTTATATGCCAAGTTCAGCAAATGTGAGTTTTGGCTAAAGGAAGTTGGATTTCTTGGACATGTTATATCCGGAGAGGGTATAGCAGTTGACCCTAAAAAGGTTGAGACCGTAACCGAATGGGAAGCACCAACGACAGTTGGAGAGATCCGGAGTTTTCTTGGACTTGCAGGATACTACCGGAGATTTATTGAGAATTTCTCAAGGATTGCAAAGCCTATGACGGAGTTGCTGAAAAAGGATACCAAGTTCATATGGACTGAGGATTGTGAGGCAAGTTTTCAGGAGTTGAAGAAAAGATTGGTTACCTCACCAGTGTTAATTTTGCCAGATCAGACCAAGGATTATGAGGTGTATTGCGACGCTTCACGTCGAGGACTTGGAGCAGTGCTTATGCAGGAAGGAAGAGTTGTTTCGTATGCTTCACGAAAACTGAAACCTCATGAATTAAATTATGCCACACATGATTTGGAGTTAGCAGCCATAGTGCATGCATTGAAGACATGGGGACATTTCCTCATTGGAAATCATTGTGAGGTGTACACGGATCACAAGAGTTTGAAGTACATTTTCACGTAGAAAGAGTTAAACCTTAGACAAAGGAGATGGTTGGAGCTCATCAAGGATTATGATATGAGATTGCATTACCATCCCGGAAAGGCTAATGTAGTAGCTGACGCATTGAGCCGCAAGAGCCATGTCAATACGTTATTGACTGGAGAAATACCAAAGGAGTTAGCAGAAGATCTTCGTGAGCTATGTTTGGAAATAGTTCCGAGAGGCTATGTAGCAGCATTGGAGATTCAGTCTACCTTGATGGATATAAAGAAGAAAATGAGCGAAGGAAAAGCAAAGGGATTTCGTGAAGATGAGCACGATACCCTATGGTTTGAGGACCGTGTTTATGTGCCAAATGACCCGGAGATCAAAAAGTTGATTCTGCAAGAGGCACATGATTCACCCTATTCGATTCACCCCGGAAATACCAAGATGTATTTGGATTTGAAGGAAACGTTCTGGTGGACCGGAATGAAGAAGGATATTGCGGAGTATGTAGCAGTTTGTGATGTATGTCAGAGAGTGAAGGCAGAACATCAGAAGCCAGCAGGATTATTGCAACCATTGCCGATACCCGAATGGAAGTGGGATAAACTGGGCATGGATTTCATCACGGGTTTGCCAAAGACTCGTTCAGGCTATGACTCAATATGGGTTATAGTCGACCGCTTGACGAAGGTAGCTCATTTCATTCCAGACAAGACTACTTATAGCAGTGCTAAGTTGGCAAAGATATACATGATCAGAATTGTGTGTTTGCACGGAGTTCCGAGGAGTATCGTATCAGATAGAGGAACCCAATTTACCTCAAAGTTTTGGAATCAGTTGCACGAAACTTTAGGAACCAGGCTAGAATTCAGTACAACTTTTCACCCACAGACAGATGGACAAACTGAGAGAGTCAATCAGATTTTGGAGGATATGCTAAGAGCTTGTGCACTAGATTATGGATCTAGTTGGGACGATAACTTGCCGTATGCGGAGTTTTCTTATAACAACAGTTACCAAACCAGCTTGAAGATGGCACCTTTCGAAGCTTTATACGGAAGGAGGTGCAGGACACCGTTGTCATGGGACGAAGTTGGAGACCGTCAGTTGTTTGGACCAGATTTGATTAAGGAGTCTGAACAGAAAGTTAAGCTGATTCGCGATAGGCTCAAGGTAGCCCAGTCCAGACAGAAGAGCTATGCGGATTCAAAACGCAAGGAGATAGAATACGAAGTTGGAGACAGAGTTTACCTTAGAGTATCCCCACTTCGAGGAGTGAAACGTTTTGGAGTTAAAGGAAAATTAGCACCACGTTTCGTTGGACCATATAGGATCTTGCAACGCATGTGAGAAGTCGCTTATAAGTTGGAATTACCAGAAGGACTGTCAGGAGTTCATGACGTATTCCATGTTTCTCAGCTGAAGAAATGTCACGCCGAGATGGCAGAGGTACCGCTAAGAGATACAATGCCACTGGAGGCAATTCAGTTGAAGGATGATTTAACATATGAGGAGAAACCAGTCAAGATTCTCGATTATGCCAGCAGAGTTACTCGCAACAAGGTTATCAAGTTTTGCAAGGTTCAGTGGAGCCACCACACTGAGGATGAAGCCACCTGGGAGAGAGAAGAAGATTTGCTCAAGGACCACCCTCACCTATTTTCTAGCCAACCCGAATCTCGAGGGCGAGATTCATCTTAAGGGGGGTAGGTTTGTAACATCCCAAATTTTCAATTTGGAATGTTATACATTAGATCATCATGCATATCATATTTTCTTGCATTTTGCCGATCCTAGAAATTTCACGCAACTCAAGGACCCTCGGAGAGAGTTGGAGATTTCGAAATTTTCATATTTGAGTTCTCTCGAATTATGAAAAGAGGATCATTTGATTTTATTTATTTTATCTTCAAATATTTTTCCAATATCAAAAAAATATGAGAGGGAATAATATGACTTTCTCAAAATTTAGGAAAAATGAAGATCTAATAAATAAATCAAATTTTGGATTTTTTTCGGAGTTTATTTGCCTTAGGGAAAAATGCGTGTTTTCAAAAATTGCATTTTAGGCCCCGAGTAAAAGTTCATTTTGTTCGACTCATTTTTAGGAGTCGGGGAAAATTTACTTTGTAATTTTGGAGTTCGTTTAGATTTTATTTTACTCGTTTTTCTGCGCGCATTATTTATAAAAAAAACGCAGAGCCCCGCCTGGGCCAAAGGCCCAGCCGGCCAGCCGGCCCAGCCGCCCCGCCGCCCCGCGCGCGCTAGCGCCGCCGCCGCAGCACACCGCCGCCGCCCGTCGCCGAGTCCGATTCGGACTCCCTTTTCTTGCCCCCTCCCCCAAGCAGCACCCGCCCTATATATACCCCAGCACCCCTCCTCTCCTCCTCACACCGCCCGCCGCCCCAAGCAGCAGCAGCAGCAGCCGCGCGCCACCGCAGCCGCCGCCGCCGCCTCTTGCGCCACCGCCGCCCGCGCCGCACGCCGCCGCCGCCGCCGCGTCGCCGTCGCCCCGCCGCCAAGCCGCCGCCCCACCGGAGCCCCGCCTCGACGAGGTAGCCGCAACACGCCACCCTCCCCTCGGTTCGTTTTTTTTATAAAACCGTTCTGGTTTTCTTTTCGTCGGTTCGATTTTTTTAAAACCCTAGATCGGTTTTTACTTCCGGTTTTGTTGTTTAGCGAGCGTTCGCCGGACCGTTCGTCTTAACGAACGTGATCACCGGTTATTTCCGGTTAACGAACATCCGTTCATTTAACCGTTCGTTGTTTTCTTTTAGTCGGATTTATTCCGCTATTTTCTGATCGAGATTTCAGATCCGATCTTCGTTCTAGTTTATTTTCTCGCTCGTTTATCGGAATCTGGTGATTCAAGCGCCTGGAGTTTCGTTTCGAAACCGCCGTTCCGACTAATCAACTTGAACTAAGTTTTACTACTGTAAAATTTGACCTAGTATACAATTTGCTAGAACCGAGTTGTTTTCTTTCGCCGTTTGACTCTCGTTGCTTTATTTGATTTGATTCTTTTTGCAACCAGGGTTCTTAAGTTGAACTTTCTGGTTAGATCTTTTATTCGAGATTTACCTGTGCATTAGATGAGTAATTATTGTATGCTTGTTGTTTGTCTGCGATAGATCACCCGGAGTGCGCCGCTTGTTACTTCGAATCTCTAGGTTTCGCAGATCATCAGCAAGGCAAGTAACACTTGATCATACCTTTTCTACTACCCAGTTTTTATGCATTAGATCAATCCTCAAACATTGCACGATTAGGATCTAATTAAATTGTGGGATGGGAAGTAGATGAGGTTGTACCTATTACCTGTTTTACTTATGAAACCTTTGGGAGTTACTTCTACGTTTGCTTATTATACCATGCTATGCTAGTAGACGTGGATTGGGTGAGTGATATCCATGACAGATGTGAGTTTGTTAAATTAATGGTTTATCTAAGGTGGCAACTTAAATACACATCTGGGTGGATTGAGGCACCTGGGGTATCCAGTGATTGCCTGTTTTTTTGGAAATCCCGGGGTTACCGTGTGATTTTCCTATGGACCGCCACCCAGGCTCAAAGGGATCATAAGATAATTCATGCTAGTAACTTCCGTGTGTAGCCACAAGCGATTATGGGCTCTGGCATAGTTGACTAAGTCGTGCGAACTCTTATAGTGGTGGACTAGCAGATGTAGGGGATGTAGGTGTACGGGTCTACCCATCGTAAGGTGTTAGCGCTTCTGAAAGACTATGTCTCGGTCATCCGTTTCTCAAACACCATGTAGTGCGAGAAACCAAACGGAGGCGATCGAGTCTTGTGGGGAAAAGTGCGCAAACCTCTGCAGAGTGTACAAACTAATCATGATTAGCCGTGTCCCTGGTTATGGACATCTTGAGTATCTAGTACTTGAATATCATGTGAATCTCAACATGTTACTCTAATTAAATATTGTTGGGTTTGTTAATGAGTACTTTTTAATTGGGATTGAGGATGCTGTCAACCATTCTCAATGTTTAACAACCACCATGATAGTTAAATAAATTTATTCCTTTGTAGTAGGGAAAAACTGGCTTTATGCAAAAACTGTAACCATAGAGCTTTTCCACCAGCCATATATGCATGTAGTATAGGCTTACCATTCATTATTCTCTATGTGTTACTTTGCCAGCATATTCCATGTGCTGACCCATTTTCGGGCTGCAACTTGCATGTTGCAGACTTTCAGACGACGAGTAAGGTGCTTTTAGGTCGTGGTTCTATACTCAGTGATGCCGTTGGAGTTGATGGACTCACTTATCTTCCAAGTCTTCCGCTGTTATCGTTATTAGATGGCCTTAAGCCATGATTATTGTAATAAGTCCTCTTTTGGACAAATGATGTAATAAGTGTGTGATTGCTACTCTGTTATAAATCCTTCAAAGTACTGTGTGGTGTCAGCATTACTGATCCAGGGATGACACCTGAGCACAGAGACTTGACCGTCTGAGGTCGGGTCGCTACAATGGCCGACCGCCCATCCTTCACGGTCTTCATGAAAACATCTAGATAATCATCATGTTCTGGTAGAAATACTTTAACCTTTGCATGCCCACCAATCATGTAGTTTGAGAGGTAATCTTGAGTAAACTGATTTGGCAACCACTACAAAAGAAAAAGATTCAGACATCGTCATCTAACACAACTCATTATGGGCAGTAAAAAGAAGGTTGCAGAGTTCTTACTTACCATCCTGCAGTTCGCTGTTGTTTTGGATAAAGTGTAAACAAATAGTTTAATTGCCATCTTTGGACCCATTTTACTAACAATCTTTATCAGCTTCCTCACTTGATTCTGTTTCATCGATATCTCATTGCCCCATACGCAGAAAGGGTCGAAACGCAGATCTTTACCAATGACATATGTACCTAAAAGCACCAAGTTAATATTAGAAGCTATGTCTATATACATTCGTGTGTGGTAGTCCATTTGAAATCTCTAAAAAGAGAAATATTTAGGAACGGAGGGAGTATCTTATAACTTCCAATTTACTCACATATTAGATGAATTAACATCCTATATTATGGGCTGGAAGGAGTTTAGTTCATTCTTACAAATTATCTGCTGTTGTATCCACGGGTTACAGTTAGTTTGAGCTAGTTTGGGCTCAAATAGCCCCAAAGTATATCTAAACATGAGGGCTAGTTTGAGCTAGTTGCATCTATAACCCACCCAAAAAACTAGTATCCAACCCAAGAGGTGCTAATTGGAGCTAGTTCTCCTAGTGCATTTATTGTCAATCTAACCCTGCCATCCAAACAACTCTTTGGATGGAGTTAGTTCAGGGTTAGTAATGAGCTAGAAACTAACTCCAACCTCTAGCTAAGTTGAGTATCCAAACAGGGCTGTGTTGTTGCTATTGCTGCTCTTCTACATATATCTAGACATCATTAGAACATTAATGTAACACTCTTCCTTGTTGCTATGTAGCCTAGGATTGCATATTTATACATTAAGTACAGTGCATGATGCTATGTAGCCTCAGATATATTACATATGGCCCTAGTTAACCTAAGGAAAAATGGGTTACAGATATATTCAGTTAAAAGTCTGATTCACCGATTAGTCCCTTATCAGCCGCCGGCCTATATTGTACCATCTACCGATATCCTGAACAGTGAGCAGATATAAGCCATGGGATGAAACTAACCTTGATGGAAAATAGCAGCCGTTCCCAAAATTGTCCTGTGTAGGTACATCAAGAAGCATGTTAAGCACAACATGCTAAACATCAACCAAAATTACACATGGCAGACAAAATAATCTCCAAAAGATAGCTTCAGTGTGCAGGTTCACCTTGTGAACTTATGCATAGGGGTTGGCACACGTTTTCGTGTTGACTCTCCGGTAGAAACTTTGGGGCACTCTTTGAAGTACTTTGTGTTGGTTTGAATAGATGAATCTGAGATTGTGTGATGCATACCATATAATCATACCCACGGATACTTGAGGTGACATTGGAGTATCCAGGTGACATTAGGGTTTTGGTTGATTTGTGTCTTAAGGTGTTTTTCTAGTACGAACTCTATGATAGATCGAACGGAAAGAATAGCTTCATGTTATTTTACTACGGACTCTTGAATAGATCGATCAGAAAGGATAACTTTGAGGTGGTTTCGTACCCTACAATAATCTCTTCATTTTTTCTCTGCTATTAGTGACTTTGGAGTGACTCTTTATTGTATGTTGAGGGATAGTTATATGATCCATTTATGTTATTATTGTTGAGAGAACTTGCACTAGTGAAAGTATGAACCCTAGGCCTTGTTTCCTACCATTGCAATACCGTTTATGCTCACTTTTATCATTAGTTACCTTGCTGTTTTTATATTTTCATATTACAAAACCTATATCTACCATCTATATTGCACTTGTATCACCATCTCTTCGCCGAACTAGTGCACCTATACAATTTACCATTCTATTGGGTGTGTTGGGGACACAAGAGACTCTTTGTTATTTGGTTGCAGGGTTGCTTGAGAGATTTGAGAGAGACCATCTTCATCCTACACCTTCCACGGATTGATAAACCTTAGGTCATCCACTTGAGGGAAATTTGGTACTGCCCTACAAACCTCTGCACTTGGAGGCCCAACAACGTCTACAAGAAGAAGGTTGTGTAGTAGACATCAAACTCTTTTCTGGGGCCGTTGCCGGGGAGGTGAGTGCTTGAAGGTATATCTTTAGATCTCGCAATCGAATCTTTTAGTTTCTTGTTTTATCACTAGTTTAGTTTATGAAAGAAAACTACAAAAAAAGAATGGAATTGTGTTTGCCTCATACGCTTCATCTTTTTAATATCTTTCATGAAAATGATGGTAAGGAAAATTGTGCTCAATTGCTAGAAGAAGAATGCATTAGAATGTTTGGCACTAAATCTTTGTATGATGAGCATGATTGCAATGTTGTTAGTATGGACTCTTTGAATACCCATGATGCTAATGATATGCAAAGCCACAAGCTTGGGGAAGCTATGTTTGATATTTTTTGTCCCCCAAGTTTTGATGAGCAAATTTATTATGATGAAAGCATGCCTCCTATTTATGATGATTATTGTGATGACACGTATGTTATAAAGAATAAAGGTAACCATGAAACTTGTCATCTTGATTTTAATTTTCAATTGGATTATGCTTCACATGATAGTTATTTTGTTGAATTTGCTCCCACTACAATTGATAAGAATAAATTTGCTTATGTGGATAGTAGTAAACTTTCTATGCAAGTAGATCATGAAAAGAATGCTTTATGTGCTGGTTATATTGTTGAATTCATTCATGATGCTACTGAAAATTATTATGATGTAGGAACATATGCTTCTACATATTGTAATAATATCAAGTTTCCTCTCTATGGGTTGAAAATTTTGAAGTTATGCTTGTTTTGCCTTCCTATGTTAGTTGATTATTGTTCCCATAAGTCGTTTGCTCACAAAATCCCTATGCATAGGAAGTGGGTTAGACTTAAATGTACTAGTTATATTCTTCATGATGATCTCTTTATGTTTCAATTCTTATCTTTTATGTGAGCATCATTGAAATCATCATGCCTAGCTAGGGGCGTTAAACGTTTGCGCTTGTTGGGAGGCAACCCAATTTTATTTTCGTTCTTTGCTTTTTGCTCCTGTTTAGTAATAAATAATTCATCTAGACTCTGGTTAATGTGGTTTTATGTTTTAATTAGTGTTTGTGCCAAGTAGAATCTTTGGGAAGACTTGGGTGAAGTCTTTGTGATCTTGCTGTAAAAAACAGAAACTTTAGCGCTCACTAGATTAGCTGCCATTTTTTTACTGGAGAGTGCTTTTAGCTTGATTATTTTTGCAGATGATTAATATGCAAATTCCTCAGGCCCAACATCTTGTTTCAGAATTTTTGGAGTTACATAAGTATTCGAATGATACAGATTACTACAGACTGTTCTGTTTTTGACAGATTCTGTTTTCAATGTGTTGTTTGCTTATTTTGACGAATCTATGAGTAGTATCAGAGGGTATGAACCATAGATAAGTTGGAATACAGTATATATTACACCAATATGAATTTAGAATGAGTTCACAACAGTACCTAAGTGGTGATTTATTTTCTTATACTAACGAAGCTTACGAGTTTTCTGTTGAGTTTTGTGTTGTGAAGTTTTCAAATTTTGGGTAAAGATTTGATGGACTATGGAATAAGGAGTGGCAAGAGCCTAATCTTGGGGATTCCGAAGGCACCCCAAGGTAATATTCAAGGACAACTAAGAGCCTAAGCTTGGGGATGCCCCGGAAGGCATCTCCTCTTTCGTCTTCGTCTATCGGTAACTTTACTTGGAGCTATATTTTTATTCACCACATGATATGTGTTTTGCTTGGAGCGTCTTGTATGATATGAGTCTTTGCGTTTTAGTTTAACACAATCATCCTTGCTGTAAACACCTTTTGGGAGAGACACACATGATTCGGAATTTATTAGAATACTCTATATGCTTCACTTATATCTTTTGAGCTAGACAATTTTGCTCTAGTGCTTCACTTATATCTTTTTAGAGCACGGTGGTGGTTTTATTTTGTAGAAATTATTGATCTCTCATGCTTCACTTATATTATTTTGAGAGTCTTTCAGAACAGCATGGTATTTTCTATGGTTATAAATTTTTTCCTAGAATGATGGGCATCCAAGTTGGGTATAATAAAAACTATCATAGAAAGTGCATTGGATACTATGATCAGTTTGATGCTTGATAATTGTTTTGAGATATAAAGGTGGTAATGTTAGAGTCATGCTAGTTGGGTAATTTTGAAATTGATAAATACTTGTGTTAAAGTTGGCAAGTCCCGTAGCATGCACGTATGGTAAACGTTGTGTGACAAATTTGTAGCATGGGATGTTCTTTGATTGCCTTCCTTATGAGTTGAGGTCGGGATCGCGCGATGGTTAACTCCTACCAACCCTTCCCCTAGGAGCATGCGTAGTAGTACTTTGCTTCGAGGGCTAATAAACTTTTGCAATAAGTATATGAGTTCTTTATGACTAATGTGAGTCCATGGATTATACGCACTCTTACCCTTCCATCATTGCTAGCCTCTACGGTACCGTGCATTGCCCTTTCTCACCTTGAGAGTTGGTGCAAACTTCGCCGGTGCATCCAAACCCTGTGATGCGATACACTCTATCACACATAAACCTCCTTATATCTTCCTCAAAACAGCCACCATACCTACCTATTATGGCATTTCCATAGCCATTCCAAGATATATTGCCATGCAACTTTCCACTGTTTCGTTTATTATGACACGTTTCATCATTGTCATATTGCTTTTGCATGATCATGTAGTTGACATCGTATTTGTGGCAAAGCCACCTTCATAATTTTTCATACATGTCACTCTTGATTTGCATATCCCGGTACACCGCCGGAGGCATTCATATAGAGTCATATCTTGTTCTAGTATCGAGTTGTAATCCATGAGTTGTAAGTAAATAGAAGTGTGATGATCATCATTATTAGAGCATTGTCCCTTAAAAAATGAAAAAAGAGAAAGGCCAAAAAAAGAAGAGAAAGGCCAAAAAAAGAAAGGCCAAAAAAAGGCCCAAAAAATAGAGGGGACAATGTTACTATCCTTTTCCACACTTGTGCTTCAAAGTAGCACCATGATCTTTACGATAGAGAGTCTCTTATGTTGTCACTTTCATATACTAGTGGGAATTTTTCATTATAGAACTTGGCTTGTATATTCCAACGATGGGCTTCCTCAAAATGCCCTAGGTCTTCGTGAGCAAGCAAGTTGGATGCACACCCACTTAGTTTCTTTTGTTGAGCTTTCATACATTTATAGCTCTAGTGCATCCGTTGCATGGCAATCCCTACTCCTCATGTTGACATCAATTGATGGGCATCTCCATAGTCCATTGATTAGCCTCGTCAATGTGAGACTTTCTCCTTTTTTGTCTTCTCCACACAACCTCCATCATCATATTCTATTCCACCCATAGTGCTATATCCATGGCTCACACTCATGTATTGCCTGAGAGTTGAAAACAGCTAAAGCGCGTTAAAAAGTATGAACCAATTGCTTGGCTAAAACCGGGGTTGTGCATGATGGGAGTATTTTGTGTGACGAAAATTAAGCATAGCCTAACTATATGATTTTGTAGGGATAAGCTTTCTTTGGTTATGTTATTTTGATAAGACATGATTACTTGTTAGTATGCTTGAAGTATTATTAATCTTATGTCAATATTAAACTTTTATCTTGAATCTTTTGGATCTGAACATTCATGCCACAATAAAGAAAATTACTTTGAGAAATATGCTAGGTAGCATTCCACATCAAAAATTCTGTTTTTATCATTTACCTACTCGAGGACGAGCAAGAATTAAGCTTGGGGATGCTTGATACGTCTCCAATGTATCTATAATTTTTGATTGTTCCATGCTATTATATTACCTGTTTTGGATGTTTATGGGCTTTACTACACACTTTTATATTATTTTTGGGACTAACCTATTAACCGGAGGCCCAGCCCAAATTGCTGTTTTTTTTGCCTATTTTAGTGTTTCGAAGAAAAGGAATATCAAACGGAGTCCAATCGGAATGAAACCTTCGGGAGAGTTATTTTTGGAATGGAAGCAATCCAGGAGACTTGGAGTAGACGTCAGGGAAGCTTCGAGGTGGCCACGAGGGTCCAGGGCGCGCCCCCACCCTCGTGGGCCCCTCGTGGCTCCCCTGACCGACTTCTTTCGCCTATATACATCCATATACCCCAAAAACATCGAGGAGCACAATAGATCGGGAGTTCCGCCGTCGCAAGCCTCTGTAGCCACCAAAAACCAATTGGGACCCTGTTCTGGCACCCTGCCAGAGGGGGGGGTCCCTCACCGGTGGCCATCTTCATCATCCCGGCGCTCTCCATGACGAGGAGGGAGTAGTTCACCCTCGGGGCTGAGGGTATGTACAAGTAGCTATGTGTTTGATCACTCTCTCTCTCTCTCTCTCTCTCTCTCTCTCTCTCGTGTTCTTGATTTGGCACGATCTTGATGTATCGCGAGCTTTGCTATTATAGTTGGATCTTATGATGTTTCTCCCCCTCTACTCTTGTAATGGATTGAGTTTTCCCCTTGAAGTTATCTTGTCAGATTGAGTCTTTAAGGATTTGAGAACACTTGATGTATGTATTGCCGTGCTTATCTGTGGTGACAATGGGATATTCACGTGATCTACTTGATGTATGTTTTGGTGATCAACTTGCAAGTTCACCTTGTGAACTTATGCATAGGGGTTGGCACACGTTTTTGTCTTGAATCTCCAGTAGAAACTTTGGGGCACTCTTTTAAGTACTTTGTGTTGGTTTGATTAGATGAATCTGAGATTGTGTGATGCATATCGTATAATCATAACCACTGATACTTGAGGTGACATTGGAGTATCTAGGTGACATTAGGGTTTTGGTTGATTTGTGTATTATGATGTTATTCTAGTACGAACTCTATGATAGATCGAATGGAAAGAATAGCTTCATGTTATTTTACTATGGACTCTTGAATAGATCGATCAGAAAGGATAGCTTTGAGGTGGTTTCGTACCCTACAATAATCTCTTCGTTTGTTCTCCGCTATTAGTGACTTTGCAGTGACTCTTTGTTGCATGTTGAGGGATAATTATATGATCCAGTTATGTTATTATTGTTGAGAGAACTTGCACTAGTGAATGTATGAACCCTAGGCCTTTTTTACCTACCATTGCAATACCATTTACGCTCACTTTTATCATCAGTTACCTTGCTGTTTTTATATTTTCAGCTTACAAGAACCTATATGTACCATCTATATTGCACCTGTATCACCATTTCTTCGCCAAACTAGTGCACATATACAATTTAATTACCATTGTATTGGGTGTGTTGGGGACACAAGAGACTCTTTGTTATTTGGTTGCAGGGTTGCTTGAGAGAGACCATCTTCATCCTACGCCTCCCACGGATTGATAAACCTTAGGTCATCCACTTGAGGGAAATTTTCTACTGTCCTACAAACCTCTGCACTTGGAGGCCCAACAACGTCTACAAGAAGAAGGTTGTGTAGTAGACATCAATGCGCTCCATTTGTGTGTGTGTGTGTGCACGCCCGAAGAGGTTTTGGTGTGTGTGTGTGGGGGGGGGGGTGTTTGAGGAAATGACACGGGTACTGAAAATTTTACTATGCGGGAGTGAAATGCCGGGCTATTGAAAATTTTGATGATAGTGCATTGCACATGGTCCGGAGATAACAACCGTGTGTTATGAAACAGAAAAACCCTCGAGGCGGGCACACATTTTTGATGCAGGCGGGATTGGGAACAAGAAACATCGCACACGGTCCGGAGATAACAACCGTGTGTTATGAAACAGAAAAACGGACAGATATTTTTGAGAGGGAGAGCCTCATGGAGCCCAATGTACTGTGCGGATGTGTGCGTGACAGGTGCACTGGCGTGGCACACGGTTAGTTTGAGTGAACCGTGTCTGTTGCGTCACTCGACTTGTCTAATGTTCATAAATTTGGCGAAAAATGATGCGAGAGAGGGTCAGAACACGAACACACTTGCATGTGTGCCAAATTTATGTATCAAAAGGGTGGTTTAATTTTCCAATACCAAATGCAACTTCGGTGTGGCACCTCTCTCGCAAAGCGCACGCTATTGCTTGCCCCACCCCCCTCGTGTCGGCACGAAGGGAATCCTAAGCTATGAATGCATGCCCCCTCCCCCTCAACCGAGGTTCACCTAGCAAAGTGCGAAGTAGCTAGCAGCCCCCCTCCATCACGATGGGAATACTAAGCTATATATGAATGCATGCCCCCCAACCGAGGTTCACCGTAGCAAAGTGCGAAGTAGCTAGCAGCCCCCCTCCCTCATGTCGGCACGAAGGGCATCCTAAGCTATGAATGCATGCCCCCCAATCGAGGTTCACCTAGCAAAGTGTGAAGTAGAGCTAACAGTCCCCCTCCCTCGTGTCGGCACGAAGGGATTCCTAAGATATGAATGCTTGCCCCCCAACCGAGGTTCACCTAGCAAAGTGCGAAGTAGATAGCAACCCCCTCCCTCGTGTCGGCATGAAGGGAATCCTAGCTAAGCTATGAATGCATGCCCTCCCCCCAACCGAGGTTCACGCTAGCAAAGTACGAAGTAGCTAGAAGCCACCCCTCCCTCATGTCGGCACGAAGGGAATCCTAAGCTATGAATGCACATGCCCCCCAACCGAGGTTCACATAGCAAAGTGCGAGGTAGCTAGCAGACCCCCTCCCTCGTGTCGGCACTAAGGGAATCCTAAGCTATGAATGCATGCCCTACCCCCCAACCGAGGTTTACCCTAGCAAAGTGCGAAGTAGCTAGCAGCCATCCCTCCCTCGTGTCGGCACGAAGGGAATCCTAAGCTATGAATGCACATGCCCCCCAAACCGATAGCAAAGTGTGAAGTAGCTAGCAGCCCCCCTCGTGTCAGCACGAAGGGAATCCTAAGCTATGAGCATGCCCCCCTCCCCCGAACCGAGGTTCACCTAGCAAAGTGCGAAGTAGCTAGCAGCCCCCCACCCCCTCGTGTCGCCACAAAGGGAATCCTAATTAAGCTATGAATGCATGCCACCCCCAACCGAGGTTCACCTAGCAAAGTGTGATATGTAGCAACCCCCCCCCCCCACACACTTTCAGTCGGTGTGCCAGAGAGGCATATATCTCACCAAGATGGATCGTAAAACGGACCAAGAATAATCCACACCTTGGTCATATAACCTCTCTCTTGTTATTGGTTAAAGTGATGGCCGTCCATGCGACCCTGGAGATGGGCAAGCTTGCCAATAATCACGCAAGTAGCCAGTCCCCGAAGACAACCACTGCATGCATGTGGCCCAAACATATGTATGGAGAGGTGTGTTTTTGAGTAACAATGAACAACTTTGATGTGGCACCGTGATTTCAAACTAGAAATCCCCACACTGAGTGAGGGTTAGGTTGACGATGCATATGTATGTTACACCACACTTCAAGCCAACAACGGGGATTCATATATGCATGCATGCATGCATAGTATACGCACTCAAACTTAATTTGTTCCGAATCTCACCATGACCTATACTACAATAACACAAACCAAATGAAGAATCCGCCATGGTAACATATCTTGTTGTTAGTCAAGGTGATCATGGATGTCCACGCGGGCCCACGAATATATAGGCTTGTCACCGATAACCACGCGAGGGAGTGTATCGTTCGAAGGAAACCACTACATGCATATGTATGGAGGTGATGCATGCATGCATGTTCGAATACACAACATTGATCTGGCGCGCGTGTCAAAAATCGTACACTAGCTCCCCACACAGAGTGAGATCGGTTCATGATGGTGTCGTTGTATTAGCCACTTCGACTCGATGGGAGGGATTCATGCGTACACATGCATATATGTGTGTGCTCAAAGTGTATCATGCATGTCATCCCAGAGCAAAAATAATAATCCCCTCCTAAGTCAAATTAACCTCTCTTGTTGTCAGGCAAAAAGAAGTGATGGACCAAGCGGGCCCACAGATGGAAAGCATCGATATCGCTGATAACCGCTTAAGTGGGTGCGAGAGGACAACCACCGCCGCTTTTCATGTGGGCCATATATATATATGTTGAATACCCAAAATGCACAACTTTGATGTGCCACATGCCTCAAAAACTGTAAACCATGCACCCACAAGAGCGAGGTTCATATCAAGCATACTACATATGATGGTCCCCTTCCCCCCTCATCACCGCATACTATGTGCTCCTGCCGTAATATATGTACAACCCAAAAGAATCTTCATCGATGGTGAAATTAATTAAACTCTCCCGATGTAGGTCAAAGTGATGCATGCATGCATGCATCAATGATGGCCTCATGGGCCCACAGATGGAAGCATCACACGTGAGTGTCCTAGCTAGGATATATATACATGTGGCCCAAAAAGGTGTTGTGTGATGTTTGAATAACCAATTTCACAATTTTGATGTGGCATGTGCCTCGGTAACCAAAAAGTCCCAACACTGAGTGAGGTGTACTTGTTCACGGACGCATACGTATAGTATATATGCTAGTCCCCTCCCACCTCTTCGACGCGTACTATATACCACCATAACACAAACAAAAAAGATTCTACCTTCCTGATCAAATTAACCTCACTGCCGGCTGTTCGTCAAAGTGATGGACGATGACCTCGCGGGCCCACAGAAAGCGTCACACGTGAGTATCGAGTGTCGTGTAGGACAACCATGGACTGCATGTGGCCAAAACATTTATGTATGAAAGGGTTGTGTAATGTTTTAAATAACGATTTCACGACTCTGATGTGGCACCAGCCTGCCTAACAAAACGGCCAACCCACACGGTGGCTCACAACTCGTAGTGTACTGCAAGCCACCCACCACCCCCAGACGCACACACCCACACACACACAGCGAATCCACCGCAACTACGATGCATGTTAAATTAGTTATCCCACAGTGAACATACATGTTACCAAAGGAGGGACGTTTTAATTTCAAAAAAATCACAAAGATCATTAAGATGTTTTAGTACATTGATTAATAGATTTTCTATGGGTATAATGTGCAAAAATCAAATTTGAGCTACATGCACACGTGACAATGCACCTAAATGCATTGCAAAAACACATGTGTCTCACTGGGTGCATGTTTACTCCCCGTGCAACAAATTTCAAACATTGAGAATCTTGATTTTTAAATTCTAGTACATCCAAAACTTATTTGAAGTTCATGAAACTTATCGTGTTGTCATATGGACACCAATACAAAGTGGCATTGTACTTTTTTGTCAAATTTGACACCAGTTTTGATGTAATCTTTATCTAATTACAGACATGAGATTATTAATAATTGGGAACCAATATCCCAAATGGATTATTTATTTGAACCGTGAGCGTTAGACCAATAATGGATACGTGCCATGCTTTGGTTAAGCAATAAAGCGGCATCATTAATCATCCAAATAGAAAAACAATATACATGCCGCCGCACGACCCGTGTGGCATGCGAGCAGGTGTGAGTTGACGGGACGCATGCGAGCAGTCTGCCGTGCAGGCAGACGGGGAGGCGTGCGTGCAGGTGTGTGAATTGACGGAGGCGTGCTCGCTGCACAGTGTCATCAGGAGGCGTGCGAGTAGATGCGTGGAACTTTGGTAGGCATGCCAGCAGTCCGGTGCGCAGGATCACCGGGAGGCGAGCCATCGATTTGACTGCCGCCTGCCTCTCTCCCACAACTCCCACTACTCCATATTGATGGTGCGCCCGAGCGGCCGCACCCCCCATCCTCGCTACGCACACACAATCCACTCTCTCCACTTGCATCCTCGACGCCGCTCTCAGTCCTCAAAGCCGTCAGTGTTTGAGGATGCCGCTGAAGCGCCCCATCGAAGGGAGTGGCGACGCCGGGGCTGCTAAAGCACCCGCTACGTGGAGATGGAGACAGAGGTCGCCGTCACCGCCAGCGAGTTATTGCTGCATCCTGACAGCGTCGATGGCGTCGAGCTTCCACAACCGGAGACAGAGTTCCACACTGACTCCGACGACGACTCCGGCGACGACTCCGACGACGACGGACAGCTGGTTAGTCATCTATACCCATTTATGTGTCAAATAGATCATAAGGTTTCTTTGGTTACTCCTGCCTCCCCCTTTTTGGAATAGAAATCCTGTGGTTATGTTCTCCCAATCCATGAAAACTTAGTAAGTTTCGTTAGATCCGTGTAGTGTATTGATTGTTTGAATGGTACAGGTGATAAGTGATTAGTTGTTTCATCTGTGCAAATGATTTCTGCTAGTAATCCGACTAGGGTTAGTGTTCGTGTTAATAATTCCTATCCAGGACTTGACAATTGATTTTGAATGACCTACATATGTTTGTGCCATTATTTTCTTCAAGATTGGTCTCTACATAGACGATTGTGCTTAAAAATCGAACCATAATCTCTGGATATGTATAAATAAATAGCCATAAATTCCTAATCCTACTTCACGGCATGTAATTAGTGGTTTGATGCCAAATTTGTTTTACTATTTGTATAGGTGCTGTCCGACGATGTGGACAGCAAGGATGAAGATGCCCAAAGGAGGTACAAGATGCGAATCCTTAGGGAGCTTTATGCGAGAATGCATAGCAGGCGTATTAGGACCTGGAGAAGCTTCAGGATCGTGTCGGCCGCATGTGAGATGAGATGTGGGATGGATCAAACTATGTGCGCTTAAGTATGCTTAATGACGGTTGAACTATGTACTTATGGTTGAACTATGCTTATGTACATGTACGCTTATTATCTATGTCTGAGTATGTTAAATATTTCGCGAAATTTTGGTAAAAATTACAACGGGGGACCAATAAACCAGGACGGAGGTAGTACGTCAATCATACATGGTTCCCAAAATTGGAACCGTGTGCAATGACTTTCATTTTGCCTGCTGCGTTAATCACACACGGTTCGCTCTAGCAAACCATCGCCCCCAAAATCCTTTGTGGGACAGAAAACCCTCACCACCCAATTCAAAAAAGAAAAAAGAAAATCCTCACCATCCCCACATCACAGAAACCCTCACCACGCCCACCACCCCCTCGGCCCCTCCGGTACGTTCCCCATTCGCACCTGCACAAGCTCCTCTGCGTCTATGCCATGGTACCGCCTATCGCGGCGGTAAACACTTAGCTCGACGCCTGCCGCCGCCGCCAGGCTGCCGGCAAAGCCCACCGCTTTTTGCCACCTCCGCTTGCCGCCGCCTATCACCATCAACTTTCTCGACGCTGCTCGTGGTCGTCCCAGCTCCGTTCGGTTGGGGAATCTGCTGTACTGAGGGTTATTTCTCATGGACGACAAGGTAACTAATTTAACGAGATATTATCTCATCTCTTATCCCAGCTCATCTACCTCCTTTAATCACCCGGCAAAAATCACCGTGAATTCATTTTTATTCAAGCTGATTTGAGGGTTTTCTTTCATTCATAGAATGTACAGTGCGCCGACACTTCAGGACTTGGCGACCGCCACCAGAGATTCCATCTCATGGTACCAGATAACTTGAGGACGCGCGCGGTATGTTCAATCTCACCCTAAATCGGTTGGCATGGCCTACTTTCCTGAACATATTCTAAATATTGCTACATTTGGATAAAAGGTGCCACATGCACCATATACGTCAAAGGGGATTTCCCCTCTTATTTCTATATTAGGCAAATTAATGATGTATTGTTCTTTCAATTATTCTCATATTTCCATGACATCATGTTTACCTTATCTGTTTAATTATAGACTTTTGTCCTTCGATTTCAACTGTTGTACAGTTCTTTCAATTTGGGCCCATATTTGCATGTTACCATATTTTCTTTAACAGTCCTACCATTTCCTGCAGGACATCCCTCGCTATGAAACAAATTATGTAGTGCACAATTTTTCCCTTTACATACATCAAGGCTCCACGAATGTCATACTACACACAAACCATGGATTTACAATCGTTGCTACTGTAAGACTTGATGAACGTGGTGACTCCTATTTTGGCACTGGCTTTTGGAATGAAATTGCAAAGTTTTATGTAATGAAAGCTGGCACCAAAATTGCACTGCACATAGAAGGGCCTGGTCATGAGATATATGCTAACTTCCTCGACAAAATCATCCGTCCAGACTTTATTTGAAGTAAGTTTTCTTTTCAACTATCTGCATATGTTGACTTACCCAGCAATGTCAAATGAATAGTGTAGTATTTAAGCAACCAATTGTTATTCCCTTTTCTTACTATATTCCTACCTAATAACTTCTAGTTACCAATACACTTTTCTATTGCCCTGTTTTAACTAAACATTCCCTGTACTCCCATTTCTATCAAAAAGTGCCGCTAACAAGGAGACTCCAGAGGTGGAGAACGGAGCTGCCAACAAGCGGAGGCGGGGCGAGCTAGAACCTCAAGCGACTCAAGTAGGCCTAGACTTAATCAGCAGCCTCCCCGATGATATGTTGAGAGTCATCATCTCCCTCCCCCAATCAAATATGGGGCGTGGACAACCCTCCTTTCCCGGCGGTGGAGCCCCCTATGGAACTCCAGCCCTCTCGACCTCATCGACAACCACGAGCTCTGCCATGGCTATCGCAAAAGCTTGGATGTGTTCTCCAAGATCCTCGGCAGTCACCTTGTCCCAACCAAAGGCCTTAGAGTGGGCAAGTTCCATTCCAACGGCAAGGTGAAAGTGCAACTATCCCTAGGTGGTTTTGGTAATTCCTAACAACATATAGCTCATTGAGCTAATGCTATTTCAAGATAAATATTTCAGGAAAAGCTCAATGAATGGCATGGCATGGATGAGAAAAGTGGACCCCTCAAAATACTAAGGATAAAAGGATTGGCTCAAGCTCAAAGCTCAAGACTCTACATTTTATATTTTAGTGATTCAAGATCACATTGAGTCTATAGGAAAAGCCAATACTATCAAGGAGGGATGAGGTGTTGCTTAATGGCTTACTTGCTCAAGTGCTTAGTGATATGCTCCAAAACCCTCAACTACTTTCCCACATCCACATATGACCTAAACCAAAAGTCAAACTCGGCCCTACCGATTCTTTCTATCCGGCGCCACCGAGTTCAGATGTCATAGCCACTGCCACAAACCCTAGGCAAATCGGTCTCACCGATAGGGATCTCGGTCTCATCGAGATGAGATTGTAATCTCTCTGTTTCCCTTTGTAACGTTTTGGTACCACCGAGATGAGCGATCGGTCCCACCGAGATTGCAATGTAAACTCCCTATTTCCTTTTCATAACATTTCGGTCCCACCGAAATGAGCGAACCGGTCCCACCGTGTTTACATGACCAACTCTCTGGTTAGCTTATTACCAAAATCGGTCCCACCGAGTTTGTGTAATCGGTCTCACCGAGATTACGTTATGCCCTAACCCTAACCATATCGGTCCTACCGAGTTGCATATCGGTCCCATCGAAAAACCTAACGGTCACTAGATTTGCTGAATCGGTCTGACCGAGTTTCTCAATTCGGTCCCACCGAGTTTGGTAAGTTGTGTGTAACAGTTAGATTTTGTGTGGAGGCTATATATACCCCTCCACCTCCTCTTCATTCGTGAAGAGAGCCATCAGAACGAACCTACACTTCCAACTAGTTATTTCCGAGAGAGAACCACCTACTCATGTGTTGAGGCCAAGATATTCCATTCCTACCATATGAATCTTGATCTCTAGCCTTCCCCAAGTTGCTTTCCACTCAAATCTTCTTTCCACCAAATCCAAATCCTGTGAGAGAGAGTTGAGTGTTGGGGAGACTATCATTTGAAGCACAAGAGCAAGGAGTTCATCATCAACACACCATTTGTTACTTCTTGGAGAGTGGTGTCTCCTAGATTGGCTAGGTGTCACTTGGGAGCCTCCGACAAGATTGTGGAGTTGAACCAAGGAGTTTGTAAGGGCAAGGAGATCGCCTACTTCGTGAAGATCTACCGCTAGTGAGGCAAGTCCTTCGTGGGCGACGACCATGGTGGGATAGACAAGGTTGCTTCTTCGTGGACCCTTCGTGGGTGGAGCCCTCTGTGGACTTGCGCAACCGTTACCCTTCGTGGGTTGAAGTCTCCATAAACATGGATGTATGATAGCACCACCTATCGGAACCACGACAAAAACATCCGTGTCTCCAATTGCGTTTGAATTCTCCAAACCCTTCCCTTTACATTCTTGCAAGTTGCATGCTTTACTTTCCGCTGCTCATATACTCTTTGCATGCTTGCTTGAATTGTGTTAAGATTGCTTGACTTGTGCTAAGATAGCTAAAATCTGCCAAAGACTAAAATTGGGAAAAGGATAAGTTTTTATTTGGTCAAGCAGTGTAATCACCCCCCTCTAGACATACTTTCGATCCTACACAAGGACCGAGCCAAGCTTGACGACTGGTTCCGAGCCCCGGCCCTAGATCAGCTCGAGGAGCTCACTTTTGATGATGGGCATATGTGGTAGCTGCCAACATCCGCACTCCACCTCGTGCCCACGCTGCACGTCGCCAAGTTCAGGAACTACCATTTCTCGCCCCTTAATGACGCGCCCGCTCTTATTCTACCACGACTGAAGCACCTCGAGCTCGTCGCCCTCTGCCTCTCAAAGGGTGACATGGAGTGCCTGCTCCGTGGCTGTACTGCACTCGAGTAACTTCTTCTTCAGGTGATCAATGGGTTGAGTACGTTCCACATCACCTCCATGACTCTCCGTACTATTTATGTGTGTTGTTGGTGCGACAGGAAGACATCACAAAAGGTGGACCACGGTATGGTCATCCAGGACACACCTACACTTGAGAAATTACTTGTAGTTGATCAAGAAGGTCCAACAAGAATCAATGTCACTTCTGCACCGAAATTGACAGTGCTGAGCTACTCGTCTAACAAATACTCCGAACTTGTTATTGGATCCACACCCGTTCAGGTACAACAGCCGCCTTCTACCTCTCCTACAAATTAACATTATTTATAATTTTGAAGATGTTTGTTCATCTATCATTCAGAAAATGATTCCGATAAGCTTGACCCCAAAACTACGCACAGTGAAGGTCTTGGCACTAGAATATATCGGGCCCGACCTGGAGCAAGTTGTCAGTTTCCTGAGATGCTTTCCGTGCCTAGAGAAGCTATATATCGAGGTGATGTTCCTTTCCTGTTAAATGTTAACCATAAGGGAGTTCAGTTTGTGACATCTTTTTTTCCAAGTTTACATTGACAATGTACTACAATTTCTGAAGGTTCTTTTGGAGGATTTCAGTACATACATGCCCCCCATATTGGTTGCTTGATCCATATGGTTACAATCAACAAGCATTTCTCCTTTGGATTCATCTGTACTAGTTTTCTTAGGGAACTTTTCATCCACTCCAACCTCTTGTGAAGAAGACTACATTTTTCTAGAATGTTATCAAATGCCCATGTTAATCATGTCAGATCGAAGATGGAATGTTAGTGCATTTTACAAATCCTGCAAACCAAATAGCTAGGCCTGTAGTAATGTTCAAAACTACATGTAGGCACTAACATGTTTTCTTCTTTTGCAGATAAGATTAGGCCCAGTGGTGGATAATGTGATACAATATAACAATCACGTCGAATGCCTAGATCTGCATCTCTCAGAAATTACTTTGAACTCCTATCGAGGGACCTTACCGGAGATTATATTCGCCAGGTTCTTTGTTCTCAGAGCAAGGGTTATGAAGGAAATGAGGTTTGCCCTACATTTATTTCGAAAAAATGAATGGTCTGTTGAGCAGCGCCGGCGCCTGCGGCAGAATGGAGTAGGCTCCAAAAATGCTGAATTTCATTTTAGAACTTCAGATGATAGATTAATCGGAAGTCATCGGGCCAACCCCATACATGACTTCTCAGTGGCTGACCCCTTTGCAAAAATTGTGAGGTTTCTAAGCCAGACTTAGAAGCGGTGATATTAGTTTGAACCTCTCTGATATCCATGTTCAGCGCATCAACACGAGCGTTTGCAACTGATGAGTTGAATTTCATTTCTAATATCAGTTTGAACCTTGTAATCTTCGAATTTGAGCCATATAACTCTGGAATTTGAACCTTGTAACATTTCGAGCTTTTGTGGTACAATCGTTAAAATGGCATCGTTTGAGACTCGTATATTGCTAGCACTATTTTGACCTTAATATGCAATGGTCTTAGATTTTATTAACCATTCTCGAATCAGTTTACCTTGTCGATCTCACAAGACACGATCTGTATAGCTAACTCGACTGCGATCTTCGACATTATTGCACACAGTTGGTTTCTTCCACTGTGTGCACTGTAGAGCGCAGAATTAATTATCTCACTCGAGTGTCCATCATCACCCTTCTATGTAACTTTGACCTCATCACCCAAGGGTAAACTTATGATGGAAGTCATTCTACACAGTTTGTTTCTACAAAGCTTTTTGCTAGTAAACGCCCATGATTTGTCCCTCTTCTAGCCGACGCGTGGCCAAACTAGCCGGGCGGGAAGCTTGCACGGTAAATAGCGCGGTAGCGCGGGAACAGGCTCACCGATGATACATTTGGCGCCTCTTCGAGCCCACGCATGCGGTGTGGTGTTGTTAAGCGTGCACTGGGATCCTCCGCTATGAACGTCGTGACAAGACGTGATGATTACAGGTCGGCCGGCCCCCATTTATTATAGCGGCCATTTAACCTACCCTTGTGTCTCTTCAACCTTTCGATCGCGCCCCACCATTGCAAGAAGCACACCCACCACGAGAAATTCTTAGAGGGTATCCTGCGCGGCTCCAATGGCGCTCCAAGCGGCTGCCGACGATGAGCAGCAGTTCACCAGGCGTGCCGTGGTGGACACCCACAGAAGGTTCATGGACCTCTCGGTGGTGTACACCAACGACCCGGTCTGGGTGGAGCACTTCATCCACATCATAGAGCTGTTGCTTGCCGAGGAGAAGTACAAGGTGGTCGTGTTCGACCTCGAGTACACCCGCACTCGTGCCTAGTCTTGTCCCAAGGTTGCCGCTACCCAGATGTGCATGTGCCACCATGTCCTCGTCTACCACTACTGCCTGGCCATAAGGCCTTGCGAGCGTTTTGCCAGGTTTGTCAACATCCCCCACTACATGTTCGCTACGGTGGACATCACCAACGATGTAAAGGCACTCGAGAATTTGGGCATCGCTTGCCACAATCTTGTCAACATCCAGGGCCAATACAATATCTGGGGCAGCAAGGAGCATGAGAAGGACTCATTGGTTCACCTCGCCGAGGCCATCATCGACCCCTACTACAGAGACATGAAGGATTTGTGCAACAAGGACAAGCGTGCTTGGCACTCGGCCTGGATGGAGAAACTTGACAAAGCTCACGTCATGTACGCGGCCAAGGAGGCGTACACGAGCTATGACTTGTACATGCGGATTGTTGACATGAGGAAGTGCCTCCTTCCCCAAAACGGCCAGGGATCCAGCCGGAAGCAGAGCAATGGCAAGCATCATCGCAACAATAAGTAGATGATTAGATCCTTGTTTCTCCTACTTTAGTATGCATGTAATTGCTTACTTTGGTGTGTGGAAATGTTATGTGTGTAGTCACTTGTGTAATTGTATGCTTAATTTGGTTATGCAATGCTGTCTTTTTAAGTATATATGTTGATGCTCTGTAGATAGAGCGTAGATGTTGTGCGGACAAAAAAAATCACATCACACACGGACTAAACAATGGAACACGTCAGTGATATTTCATCAATCACTCACAATTGTATACCAGCAATCGTTTGCTCACAACACACACGGCTTGTTAGCAGTAATCGTTTGTGTTCTTATCGGTCTTCGCACACATTTCTGATTACAGACCTGTTTGCCTCGTATCACACACATCTTGTTCATTTGAACCATTTCTGTTCTCATGTCTCAACGCAAACAGTTCATCCGAGTGAACCGCATGCTGTATATCGCACACACCTTTGATCTTGCTGACCGTTTCTTTTGTGTTGCCTAATCATAAACAGTTCATCTGAGTGAACCGTATGCTGTACATTGCACACACACTTTCATCTATCTGCCCATTTCTTTTGTTCCTCCTCATCGCAAATGGTTGATTGAATTGAACCGTATGCCCTGCATCGCATACACAACTAAAATCTGAACCGTGTTTGATGCATCCTCCATCACAAACGTTTTGCACCTTTTTTGACGATTGTTTTACACCATCGTTTGTGATTATGGCATCGCACACAGTTTCGTCGAAGGGTCTCTGATTGTAGTGTCGCGTTAGCAGCTTCCTGCAGTAGTGTTAGCTTCATGATGGACATCCCCTGTCATCCACTCAAGGACCCATGTCTTCGGATCCCTATTGTAGCCTGCTATGTGTAGAGTGGCATAGAATTGCAGAAGAAGCTCTTCATTCCAGTGCTCCTTGTCAACGACAAATGGGAATAGACCAACTTCGCGGAAGCAGTCAAGGGCCTCTTCAAGGCATGGCAGCCCAACAATGGCATCACAGTCAAGGCGCTTGTGGGGAAAGATCATGTCTTGATTGTAGAGAATGCACGAATAGTAGCTCCTTTGCTGGTGGCTCCAAAACCTATCAGAGGAGATCTTTGGCTTCTTGTATGGATTCTTGGCAGAGTCGAAGAAGGTATTGTGCTCTCTGAAGCTCAAGACACTGAAGGCACCATGATTTGTAACAACACTTGGAAGCCTTGGTAGTCTGGGCTTCGGCTTTTGGGTCTGAGGTCTTTGCTCAACATGGTAATCATATTGGGGACCATGAGCAACTAGAGGCGTCATAATTGGCCACTTAATGCTGACTAGCTCGCCCTCGCAGTTGAAAGCCCTTGCCATCGTGTGTGGAACAGGTGGAGCAGTAGCAACATCCGAGGTGGATGGCTGCACGGTGTCTTCAGCGGCATCATTGGCTTCAGGTTGCACATTATCTTCAGCCATGACAACGTCATTGGATTCAGTGGCAGCAACATTAGTATCATCAGGCGCAGGAGCTTCAGTGGTCTGGACAACTGGCGGGTCAGGCACAATCTCTTCTTCTTGAACCACTAGATCAATGATAGGGGAAATAACTTCATGATCTTCTTCTTCATTGCATCGGCTGATGCAGCCGGAATATCTTTAGCCTTTTTGGCTTCAGACTCATGCGCAGTAACTGAAGGGATGGCTTCAGGAAACACTTGGCGTGCACCTGAGCTTGTGGTGTGCACATGCTCTTCAGGTATGCCGTATGTGGAGACCGTGGGCCTAGGGCCTCTGCGAAGCCTTCGGAAAGAGGGCTACGCCCTTGGTGAAGAAGTGGTCTTCTCCATGTCTTCTAGAGTCTCTTGTGGGGTCTCAAGCACTAGAGTGGTGACATGAGCGGGTGGAGTGCGAGGAATGACTTCATGTAATGGGAATTTGGGGGTGGTGCTTGTCGAATTTAGGGTTCCGGCAAACCCTTGAGGTTCGAACACTGGGACGCGCATGAAGATTTCCTCCTACCGAATCTCGCCCCCAGCCTTGCTACGATCTTTAAGCTTAGCTTGATGAACTCACAACAAAAGAGACACAAGATTTATACTGGTTTGGGCCACCGTTGTGGTGTAATACCCTACTCCAGTGTGGTGGTGGTGGATTGCCTCTTGGGCTGATGATGAACAGTACAAGGGAAGAACAACCTCCTGAGGAGAGGTGTTCTTGTGCTTGGTGGGTGCGATGATGAACTGAGTTTGTTCCCGACTCTTTTCTACTGTGGTGGCTAGTCCTATTTATAGAGGCCCTAGTCCTCTCCCCAAATATTGAGCGGGAAGGGATCCAACAACGGTCAATTTTAAAGGGGACAACTAGTACAAGCTATCCTGACTAAAGGTGGTCTTCGCTTGTCAAAGGCGCTGGTGGTGACGCCGTCTTGGGCTCCACGATGACCTCCATCCTGTCATCCTGCTGGTCTTGGTCTTGTTGCACCGATATGGAAACCTTTGCCTGATGCCTCGGTACTCCGCACCTGCGCTTGCCCCCTTAGCACCAAAGGGGAAACAAGGACACTGCGCGCGCTGGCGCCTGCCTGGCGCCCGACTGGCCTTGGTCGTCATGGCTTGCAGTACAGGAACCTCACGATGTACCCCTTGCCTTGATCTCTCCGCCCCCTTGCGAGCCTGCCTGGTGAGGCCGCTCCCGAGGGGACCTTGTGCCGTCCGCCTTGTGAGGCTTGGCCCCGCGCAAGGGTCTTGAGTGTTGGTTGACGAAGACGAGCCATACTGGGCCGTTGGTGGATGCACACCGTGGGCCGCAGGCAGGTAAGTCTGGGGACCCCCGTTCCCAGAATGCCGATAGTAGCCCCCAGGCCCAAGGCGCGCTCAGACTTGGCTTAGCAGCGAAGCCAAAGGGCAAGTGCGGAGCGCCGCGGGCCCCAACAGCCTGTGGCCTTGGTTGACTCGTGGCGATTGATTGGACGTGGGTGTCTCCACTTCCCCACGCTGCCTCGGCAACCACCCGACTTGACGAGTCCCTGCTACATGCAAAAAGGGTTATCATTACCTGCGATCATGGAGGTCGACGGTTGCCATCCCTTGGGCTATAAATGAGGAGGGGTGAGAGCCCCCGTCGCCCATCTCTTCCCATTCTGCTCACTTCTCCTCCCTCGCTCTGTTTCTTGTAGCGTCCCCCATGGTGTGTGCGAAGAGGTTTTCGGCCGCGGAGAAGGGGAAGGCTCGCCACGAAGGGCCTGACTCTCCTCCGCCCAAGCGCGGACGCGGTCGCCCTTGCAAGCACTCCGCGACCCCCTCCGTAGCTCCCCGCGGCTGTGGCGGTGGCCCTTCACGTGGTGGGGGCCACCCATGTCGAGGCAGCCCGGTTGGTGGAGAAAGGCGTGCCGTGGCCGCACGGCCTCTCCGGCCGCGCTTCCACTCGGCGGAGGTGCTGCCGGAATTCGTCATGTGGTCGGAAAACCCGGCCGGCAAGTGGCTTCAGCTCCCACGCTTCTTCGTCGGTGAGCTGCCGGCCACTGGCTCAGGCGGGCTCTGGTTGCAGGCGGACGGCTGCTGCAGCAGGGCCTCCTGGGTCGCGGTGAAGGTCTCCATCGCCGGCAATGCAGCCTTGGCCCGAGGCTGGCAGACATTTGCCCGCGTGCGGGGTCTGGGCAGGCGGTGCACCCTCCACTTCAAGTACGATATCGATGCGACCCTCTACGTGAGGGTGCTCGGAGAGGATGGCCGCCGCGTTGGGTGCTGCCGTGAAGACAACGATGGCGATGAGGTGATCGGTCTTGGCGACGGTCGTGATGAGGGTGAAGGCGAACTTGCTCCCGGCGGCGACTGCAGCTCGTCAAGCTACGGCGGCTCTTTCTCCGGCGACATCTCCTCCAGCGGCGGCTGCGATCAACCGCCACGCCGCCGTGCCCGCCTCGAGGACGGCAACGGGTCGTCCCGTCGCCGCGCTCCGGTGAAGCGCGAGGTGGGGCCTAGCTTAGCTCAGGAGGTCACTGCAGATCCCTCCTCGCGAACTGCTGCAAGGCGCATGTTGCTTTTGTTTTGTTTTCCTTCATTCCTGCATTGAGAGAGACAAGTATGGGGCCCCGTGGGGGCGTGCAACTAACTATGATTTCCTAGTTAACATGCTGCATTTATTGTTCCTGTGCTGTGTCATGGCGTCGTTGTTGTACGTCCGTGTGTAGGAACAACTTAGCTTGGCACGTTTGAAGTAGTTTCCGCCTCGCGAGGTGTCCGCTTCAGGCCTTGCCGGGCGCCTTAGGAGCTGCAAAAAACTCGTTGAGAGACTATCATTTTCCGAACCCTGGTCGCAAGGGCTGCCGGCCGTGGCCCGACGCTTCGTGTCGCGGCACCCGAGGGGCACAGACTAAGAGGGGTGCTCCCGCTGGGAATTCGAACGAGAGTGCTGAGGGAGTCCTGGATTAGGGGGTATCCGGACAGCCAGACTATATACTTTGGCCGGACTGTTGGACTATGAAGATACAAGACTCAAGACTTCGTCCCGTGTCTGGATGGGACTCTCCTTTGCGTGGAAGACAAGCTTGGCGATTCAGATGTTAGATCTCCTTCTTTGTACCCGACTCTGTGTAACCCTAGCCCCCTCCGGTGTCTACATAAACCGGAGGGTTTAGTCCGTAGCGGAGAGGATAATCATAATCATAGGCTAGCTCCTAGGGTTTAGCCTCTACGATCTCGTGGTAGATCAACTCTTGTAATACTCATATCATCAAGATCAACCAAGCAGGAAGTAGGGTATTACCTCCATCGAGAGGGCCCGAACCTGGGTAAAACATCGTGTCCCCTGCCTCTTGTTACCATTAGCCTTAGACGCACAGTTCGGGACCCCCTACCCGAGATCCGCCGGTTTTGACACCGACATTGGAGCTTTCATTGAGAGTTCCTCTGTGTCGTTGCAGCAAGTCTCGATGGCTCCTTCAATCATCAACAACAATGCGGTCCAGGGTGAGACTTTTCTCCCCAGAGAGATCTTCGTGTTCGGCGGCTTTGCAATGCGGGCCAACTCGCTTGGCCATCTGGAGCATATCGACAGCTATGCCCCTGGCCATCAGGTCGGGTTCGGAAACATGATCTACATGGCCGATATCCGCGGAGACTTGATCTTCGACGGATACAAGCCTACGCCAGGAGCGCCGAATAGTCATGATGATCACGGCTTAGATCTGCTGCCAGGCAATGTTCGGGATATCACACCTGCAATGGCTCCGGACCTAAATCTGGGGCAGGTCGCGTCGTCCGAGGACGGGTGGATGGACCGCGCCCCGGAGGCCGCATACTCATCGGCGGTAGAGCCGAACATAGACTCCACCTCCAAGGAAATTTGTGTCACCCGACCCCCGGACATGTGTCCGGCTGTAGGTTCCAGACCGTACGCACCCGGGCCCATCGAATCCGATTGGGCTCCGGTAATGGAGTTCACCGGTGCGGATATGTTTCAGCACTCCCCCTTTGGCGACGTGCTATACTCTTTAAGGTCCCTCTCTTTGTCAGAGGACTCTTGGCCGAACTATGTCCGGCTCGAGGGGGATTCGGACGACGAAGAAAATCTCCGCCCACCCACCACCCACTTAATAGCCACTGTTGATGACGTAACACACATGCTTGACTTCGACTCTGACGACACCGACGGTATGGACGTCGGCGCAGGGGACGATTTGGAACCACCGCCCACGGGGCGCTGGACTGCCACCTCATCATATAATATATACATGGTGGACACGCCTAAGGAGTACAATGGCGACAAAAAGGACACAATGGAGGATAAACCCCCCGGACAAAAGCCAAAACGACGACGCAGATGCCGCTCTAAGTCCAGCCATAGTAAAAATAGCGATAACAGCGCTGGAAAAATCGACACCCCAGTCAACTCCAAAGGCAACAACGACCATATGGACCCAGCGATGGAGCCGGATGAGCGAGGTCATACCGAACACAGTCCGGAGCAGACGCCCGATCACAGCGATCCCGAGGGCCGAACTCATCAACCTGCCTCCGGAGAAGAGTACAGTCCGGACGACGATGCGTTCATCATCCCGGAAAAACGTTTGGAACGAGATAACCTCCGCAGAAGGCTTATGGCCACTGCGAGAAGCCTAAAGAAGCAGAAGCAAAGGCTTAAGGCCGCGCAGGAAACGCTCAACCGCAGATGGAATAAAGTGCTAGACACTGAAGAAAAATATGGCGACGATCGCCACACAAAGAGCTACCCAAAGCGCAAGCTGCTGCCAGAATTCGACGATGAGGCCATTCTGCCGAAGAACAATACGGCCAATAGGCCGGACCAACCACTTCATGACTGCGATGGAGCAGCTACTGACGCCGCACATGATTTATGTGATCTCCTGGACAAAAAGGCCGGCGCGACCAGGTCAACCTATGGATCTAGAGGACATGCTCCGGCGCAGGACTATGGCCACCAAAATGATCAGACTGATCGAATACCAGTTCGGAATTAACACTGTACACAACAACAGTCGACAACATGCCACAACATGTCCAGATACAGAGGGGCTGCGCACCCTCTGTGCTTCACCGAAGAGGTACTGGATTACGAATTTCCACAGGGATTCAAACCCGTGAACATAGAGGCATATGATGGAACGACAGACCCTGGGGACTGGATTGAGGATTTTATCCTTCATATCCACATGGCTCATGGGGATGACCTCCACGCCATCAAATACCTACCCCTCAAGTAAGGGGCCAGCTTGGCACTGGTTGAAAAGCCTCCCCGAAAATTCAATCGGAAGTTGGGAAGAACTTGAGGACGCTTTCAGGGCCAATTTTCAAGGGACCTATGTCCGACATCCGGACGCTGACGATTTAAGTCACATAGTACAACAGCCCGGAGAGTCCACCCGTAAGCTTTGGAACAGATTCCTCACTAAAAAGAATCAAATTGTCAATTGTCCGGATGCCGAAGCCCTAGCGGCCTTCAAGCACAGTATCCGAGACGAGTGGCTCGCCAGACACCTCGTCCAAGAAAAGCCAAGGACAATGGCAGCCTTAATAAGCCTCATGATCCGCTTCTGCGCAGGTGAGGACAGCTGGTTGGCCCGTAGAGGCACCAGTGACCCGGGCACATCCGAAATTAGGGATGGCAACGGGAAGCCACGGCACAATAAAAACAAGCGTCGAAACAAGGAAGAAAGTCCGGACAACACGGCGGTCAACGCCGGATTCAGGGGCCCTCGACCCGGTCAGCAAAAGAAGCCATTTAAAGGCATCAAAGAGGGACCGTCCGACCTGAACAAAGTCCTGGACAAATTGTGCCAAGTTCATGGCACCCCCGAAAAACCTGCGAACCACACTTACCGAGAATGCTGGATCTTTAAGCAGGCCGGCAAGTTAAATGCCGAACACAAGGGAAGGGAAACACCAAGTGAAGACGAGGATGAGCCTTGCCAGCCGAACACTGGGGGACAAAAAAAATTCCCACCAGAGGTAAAAACAGTAAACATGATCTACGCGACTCATACACCAAAGATAAGGCGCAAACGCGCGCTCAGAGACGTATACACTGTAGAGCCCGTTGCCCCCAAACTCAACCCCTGGTCGGCCTGCCCGATCACCTTTGATCACAGGGACCACCCAACTAGTATCCGACATAGAGGATCGGCCGCTTTGGTGCTCGACCCAATAATCGATGGATACCATCTCACTCGCGTCCTCATGGACGGCGGCAGTAGTCTCAATCTAATATATCATGACACTATCCGTAAGATGGGGATAGACCCATCCAGAATCAGCCAAAGTAACACCACCTTTAAAGGGGTGATACTAGGTGTTGAGGCCCACTGCAGGGGCTCCCTCGTATTAGAAGTGACATTCGGTTCTCCCGACAACTTCAGAAGCGAAGAATTACTCTTCGCCATCGCTCCCCTCTGAAGCGGTTATCATGCATTGCTCGAAAGAACGGCCTTCGCTCACTTCAATGCAATACCGCACTACGCCTACCTTAAACTCAAGATGCCCGGTCCACGTGGCGTCATCACCTTTAGCGGAAACACATAGCATTCCTTGCGTGCGGAAGAGTATGTGGCGGCTCTTGCAGCCGGACACTAAGGGGCCTCTCCTATCAGAACGCATGATCAGTCGTTAAGACCACGGACACGGTTAGACGAGTCCGGCGCACCACCGTCGGTAACAGCCCAGATAAACCTGAGCGGGGTGCTATACATGTAATCCCATAGAGGGCATCAGGGGATGCAAACATGCAATAAAGCCCACCTTTTGGCTTGACCTTATTAACAGGCCAATGCCTTACACTCCTACTATCCATTGATAATAATCAACTCTTCGCACGCTTACGCCATACTCTTTTACATGAGTTTTCCTTTTTACAGACACCATTCGTGCGACACCCTACCAGGACACGGCACAACGGAGACAAAGGCGCAGACGTGCAGCATGGCCCCGCTCAAAGGTTTCTCTTTAGATTAAGCCCCTGTGTAAACCTTCTTTATTGTCTCTTGTTGCTTGACATCCCATGGGTACTCAATACACCCACAGGGGATACTGGCGTTATTGGCATTTCGCCACGACAGACTAACGCACGTACCTGGAAATACAGGGTTCATAATCAAGGGCGCTACTCAGCCCAGTATATGTTATAAAGTCCGAATACCTTCGGGAGTGTTCGGCGTCGCGAGTTTGGCCTTATATGCATCAGCTCCGAATCATGTCTTTGGTCAAATGTTGGGTTTGCCCGGCTCCTGGGTTTGCTGCCTTATGTTCTGCTTCTATCGGCTAAGGCAGCCAAAGGAGAACTACTGCGATTGTGCCCTGGTTATTCGGGATGAGCACCTCAGTAGAGAAAGCCGAAAACTGACTGTCATGATATAGCGAGAGACTGGTCAACCACTTGAGGACTCATCGGAATCTTCGGGATTCCTCCGCATTAACGAAGGGCCGTTTCCCGGCCATGTACATACGCGCCTGTATCCGGATGTACGTGAAGGTACCAGGGGCTACATAGTAGCCCCACCGTCAAACTCCTATGGCTAAGTGAAAGTGTTAAAGCTATATAGTCCGGTTGCCTAGTTCGACGTGCGATCACCTCCTTAATGGACCAAGATGTTGGATCAAGTGTGATTACGCACATTTTTGCAAACACCCCCGCATTGTATGCGTGGGGGCTGAAGCCAACGACTGCTAACTTTCAGGTTATATATATATACATCAAACGGCCGCACAGGAGGCAGAATAACACTTTCGGGCGAAAGTATAAATATAGACTCTATAATTAAAGTAGAATTGTTTTTACAATCGAATGGCTTGTCACTCGAACATGACACTCTTCGAGCACTGAGCCTCTATTAAACGAGCACCTTCTGTTACCTGCTCAAAATAGTGCTCGGCTGGATCCTGGCTTCCTGCCGGATTCTGGGTTGCAATGATGGTGGCCTCCATATCCGCCCAATATGTTTTAACACGGGCAAGAGCCATCCGCGCACCCTCTATGCATGCCGACCTCTTCATGGCATCGATTCGTGATACGGCGCCAAGGAATTGTTGCACTAAACCAAAATAACTGTCCGGCCTCGGCCCTTTTCGGCCATAGATGGTCTATTACAGACCTCATTGCAAGACCGGACAACCTATGGAGCTCGGCTGCAATGGCCATCCTTTCACTCAATGGCAACGGGCGCGTTGGAGCACTGAATTGCGACCAGAACAGCCTTTCTACTTCACTATCTTTTTGATTCTTGAAAAACTTGGTCGCATCAGCCGTACTTTTTGCCAGATCTGCATACGCGTCTGCAGCACTCCAGAGCCGATCCAGAGGAGCGCACTTTGGATCTAAGAACTTCATCCACAACAAATAGGGGCTTCCAGCCGCGATCTCTCCGGCTTGTCGAAGCTCCGCCCGCGCATCCCTAAATTTGGAACGCGTCTCCTTGGCCGCATCAAGGGCCTTCTTCAGGTCAGCCGACTTTGCCTGATTCTCCTTTTCAAGGAGCTCATACCGGCCGGCAGCGTCACTCAACTCCACAGCCATCTCAGCTATTTTATCTTCGCTTCGGCGATGAGCAGCCTGTTCGGCTCTCAAATCTTCGGTCGCCTTTAGGGTAGCCGCATTGCTAGCCCGGGCTTGTTCCTTGGCTTGGGCAAGTTCCACCCTCAGGGCCTCCACGGCAGCAGCTCTGCCTGCAGCCAGAGCATATCACATTAACATTATGCTCCTCTTAATATTTCCTATAACAAATGAGGAAAACAGAGCACATACTCTGTGACTCGTCAAGCCGCTCGTTCACAAGCGTGATGTCGGCGTCCACAACTTCAATCTGTCGCCTCAGTTCAGCGAATTCAGCGGTGCGGTCTACCACTGGACCCTTAGCCACCTGCGCATGAATGCAGTGTGATCATTACTGGAGAACGTGATCCTCTGTTTGCCACCTAGGGCTGGCAACCAGAGTCTCAGGGGCTACTATCTATACGGAGCACACCTAGCGCATGCGGTACAATCAAAAAATTACGTATGTACCTCAAAGCCTTTGAGCAGGCTCATAAAAGCTTCATTCAACCCGCTTGTGGCGGATGAAATCTTCTCAAGCACCGTGCCCATTAACGCACGGTGATCCTCCGAGAGAGCAGCTTGCTCCAGAAGGCCCATCAGCATGTCCGGCCGGCCGCCGGACTGTACCGGACCCTTCCTATTGCCCCCCGTGGAAGCCGAACACTCTGGGCTCAGGGCAGCCGAAGTGTTACATTCTGGCCTCGGAGAATCTGGACTCCTCCATGACGACACCTCGGGGTCGCCCGCCCTATGGGGTGGAGAGGCAGGTGGGGTTTCACTCTCCATCATCTCCAGAAGAAGATCCCCCGAAGATGAACTCTGTCGATAAGAGCTACTAGCCGGACTGCAAAGGATGGATCCTGGTTATTGTTCTCGGAGGAGGAAGCAGTAGCTTTGTATTTACGATTAAACTTACAGCTCGGTGGAGGGCTGGCCCGTTTGCGGGCATGGCGCGGTGAGGATGCCCTTCGGGGCAGGGCCCCCTGGTGAAGTTTTCTTCCCTTGTCTAGGCACCTCCGTTTCCAAGTCTTCGGAGGCGGCCCTCTTCTTCCCGCGGGGGGAGGAGACCTTAGATTCCCCTCCCCGACTATCCTCCTTCGTGGAGACACTAATTCCCCTGGTTTGGATGTGCAATGTGTGAAGCTCTGCTTCTCTACTCTTCCCTTCGTCTTTCCCCGAGGGCACTTGACTTAGCACATGACTAAGCATCCTGGCTATTGCAGGGCTAGGCGAGCCTTCGGGAAGTGGCGCCGGACACCTGATTCTCTCCGCCTTGCTGAGCCAATCCTGGCCGCGGAAGGTTTTCAGAACAATGTTGTGATAAATATAAACGGGGTGTTCGATTTCAGGGTTACTTACTTGGGTATCTGGGCGGTTGCAGCTCAGGCCCGCATCCTTGGTGGTTTCCGGGCACTTTACTTCTGGTCCAAAGAATAACCTATACATCCCTCCGAGCGTCATGCTGAAGAAGTGCTGAATAGTTTACGGACCCTTCGGTTGAACTCCCACATCCGGAGAGGCCGACGTTTGCATGGCAAGATCCGTCGGACTAACATTACCTGAATTATGCTGACAAGACTGATGTCCCTCTCAAGAAGCTCCCGAATGCGGCTCTGCAATGTCGGTACGTCATTAGCTGGCCCCCAGTCCAGTCCCTCATTGGCCCACGACGCTAGTTGAGGCGGAGGGCCCGAGCGGAAGTCGGGGGCTGTCGCCCACTTTGTGCCTCTAGGAGCTGTGACGTAGAAGCACCTCCGCTGCCATAGATTGGACACCTCCGGGAAGAAGCCCTATGGCCATGGGGCATCGGCGTTTCTGCTTATTGCAACGCCTCCGCACTCTGCGTGTCACCCCTCGATCGCCTTCAGCTTTACATTGAAGGTCTTGAGCCATAAGCCGAAGTGCGAGGTGATGGAGGAAGGCTTCGCACACGACGATAAATGATGAGATGTGAAGGACGGAGTCCGGAGCTAGATCATGAAAATCTAGCCCGTAATAGAACATGAGCCCTCTCATGAAGGGATCGAGGGTGAAGCCTAGGCCACGAAGGAAGTGAGAGACAAATACGACGCTCTCGTTGGGCTCGGGAGTAGGGATGACCTGCCCTGGAGTAGGAAGACTGTGCTTGATGTCGGCGGTCAGATATCTGGCCTCCCTAAGCTTCACAATGTCCTCTGTGACAGAGGAGGCCATCCACCGGCCTTGAAGGTTGGATCCGGACATGATTGAAGATCCGAAGTGCCTAAGCTTGAGCTTCGGGTGTTGGAACTTGAGATGCGGAAAGGCGCAAGCATGGTAAGAGAGAGGGATAGGCCTCGGCCCCTTTATAAAGGGGGTGAATATCAAGCGTCCTCAGCGTAACCATTTGGGACTTGCCTAAAAACATGGGGTTATACCAACAGGCGTAGTGGGGTTGCCCGCACCCGTATTGATGGGAATCCCGCAATGAGGGGAACACGATCTCTGCTTCGACGAGGCGTGCCAATAAAACCGCCTTGCCGTGCGTGTCGTGGCAGGCCGAGAAAAAACCGGCTTGTATCAAGCCAGGCCGCGGTGTAAGGGCACAACGTGAAAAATTGTCAGCAGATTAGATTTGTAAAGTGTTATGCTCTCTACGGTGGTGTGTGGAAATTATCTTGAAGAGCCGGACACGGTTTAAGTGTTTGAGATTTACTTTGGAGTATTCGGAGATGGAACCCGCCTTGCAATGTCGAAGACAATCTGCATGCCGGACTCATCGTCATTGAAGCCTGGTTCAGGGGCTACTGAGGGAGTCCTGGATTAGGGGGTATCCAGACAGCCGGACTATATACTTTGGCCGGATTGTTGGACTATGAAGATACAAGACTCAAGACTTCGTCCCGTGTCCAAATGGGACTCTCCTTTGCGTGGAAGACAAGCTTGGCGATTCGGATGTTAGATCTCCTTCTTTGTAACCAACTCTGTGTAACCCTAGCCCCCTCCGGTGTCTATATAAACCGGAGGGTTTAGTCCGTAGTGGAGAGGACAATTATATGCTAGCTCCTAGGGTTTAGCCTCTACGATCTCGTGGTAGATCAACTCTTGTAATACTCATATCATCAAGATCAATCAAGTAGGAAGTAGGGTATTACCTCCATCGAGAGGGCCCGAACCTGGGTAAAACATCGTGTCCCCTGCCTCCTGTTACCATTAGCCTTAGACGCATAGTTCGAGACCCCCTACTCAAGATTCGCCGGTTTTGACACTGACAAGTGCCTCGCGAAAATCAGAAGAAAATAGTCTGACGAGGGCACCCCTACAGCCCCCTCACGAGGTATGCGAGAGAGAGCAAGTCAGACAAAGAGCTGAAGATAGAAAACGGAGGCAGAAGGCGACGGAACAGAACCGACAAAGAACACCGGAAGCAACTTCAATCAAGGTTCAATCAAGGAAGAGCGAGCCAACTGCAGAAAGCAAATGAAAAGCCGCGTCCGGCACCTAATCTAGTTTTTAAGTCTTCTCACCAGCGTGGAGCTAAGTGCTGCCACCGGGCGTGGGAGGGAGCCCCCGAGGACCAACGGTGGCACTCCTGAGACTCCGGGGTGTGTACAACCCCACTCATTATTACGTGAGAGTGTCACGGGCGGCGAGCTTCACATGCACCGGGCCTTCTTCATAGGCACCGGGCCTTTCTTCAGGGGTAGAGCTTCTGGAGGTGCTAGATGTTCCAGGCGTTAGGGATGGGTACCCCGTCCTGGGTCTCCAGGCGCGCGGCACCAGGCCTGGAGACGTGGACGACCTTGAACGGCCCCTCCCACATGGGTGAGAGCTTATGCAGCCCTTCCCTGGAGAGCACCCACCTCAGGACGAGGTCACCCACCTCGAGCGTCCTGGGGCGAACACTGTGACAGTGATACCGCCGCAGCGCCTGCTGGTATCTTGCCGCCCATAGCGTGGCTTCACGGCGGTGTTCCTCCCCCAACACTAGGTCCATCCCCCGCATGGCGTCCCTGCTGTGCCTCATCAAACGCCAGGACCCGTGCGGAGTGACGCCTGATCTCATGAGGGAGAACCGCTTCTGCTCTGTAGACAAGGAAGAATGGGGTATCGCCCGTTGGCTTGGTGGCGGTGGTGCGATGGACCACAACACGGACTAGAGCTCGTCGTGCCAGCCCTTGCCGCATGCCTCCAGCTTCTTCTTGAAGGTCCTGGTCTTGAGGCCTCTCAGGACCTCTGCGTTGGCGCGTTCGGCCTGGCCGTTGCTCCGGGGGTGTGCCATTGAAGCGTAGCAGATCTTCGTTCCAAGGTTAGCACAATACATCTTGAAGAGATTGCTAGTGAACTGCGAACCGTTGTCGGTGATGATGCGGTTAGGGACCCCAAACCGGCTCACGAGGCCTTTGATGAACTTGACCGCGGAGCTGACTGGGATGGTGCGGACGGCTTCCACCTCCGCCCACTTGGTGAACTTGTCGATGGAGAGGTAGAGGTAGCGGTAGCCCCGAGGCGCTCGAGGGAATGGGCCCAAGATATCCAGCCCCCAGACCGCGAACGGCCACAAGAGCAGAATGGTCTGTAGGCCCTGAGCTAGCTAATGGATCTGCTTGGCGTGGAATTGGCAGTCCTCGCAGGACTTCACCAGCTCGGTCGTGTCTTTGAGTGCCGTAGGCGAATAGAATCCGCTATGAAATGCCTTGTCGACGAGGGTCCATGGCGATGAGTGCTGTTCGCAATCTCCATCGTGTATGTCGGCCAGCAGCTCTTTCCCCTGTTCCCTGGAGATGCAACATAGGGAAACGTCATTCGGCCGCTTCCGGTATAACTCACCATCTTGGATGCAGTAGGCCGTGGCTTTCCGGGCCACGCGCTCCGCGTCCTCCTCTTTCTCCGGCAGCGTCCCTTGCGTCAAGTATTCCTTGAATTCCTTGGTCCAACATCCCTCCCGAGGCTCCAGCGCCAAGAGTAGGCGTGCTCCCAAGGTCGGGCCACAGGCCGGGGCTCCTGTGGCAGGTGGCTGAGGGAGTTCTTCCCGAGGCTGTGCCGTTCTTGAAAGTGGTGGTGCCACCGACGGCTTGAAGAGTCGCTCCTCGAAAATGCCAGGCTCCTGGGGCAGCCATTTGGACGCCCTCCTAGCAATGTCATCAGCCTCTTGGTTGGTGCCGCGAGGCACATGCTACAACTCCAGCCCCCAGAACTGCTTCTCCATCTTGCGCACTTCCGTGAGATATGCTTCCACATGCTCGTCCTTCGGCTCGTACACCTTGTTGGAGAAGTTGACGAGGAGTTGTGAATCGCCCTTGATGATGAGGCGCTTCACTCCCAGTACTGCTGCAGCTTTCAGGCCCGCTATGAGGCCCTCATATTCTGCTATGTTGTTGGAGACCTTCTTGCCCTGCTGGAAACAGAGCTGTACGGCGTAGCAGAGCTTGTCCTGAGTTGGTGATATAAGCACTGCACCAGCCCCCGCACCCTGCCGCGAGAAGGCACCATCGAAATACATGACCTAGCCATCTAGTGCCTCACTTCCTGGGGAGAGAGACCGATCCTTGCCCACCTTGAGCTCTGGTGCATCCGTCCATTCAGCCACGAAATCAGCAAGTGCAGCTCCCTTGATGACCCTGGTTGTCCTAAACTCCAACTGAAACGCCTGCAGCTCGATGTTCCATTCGGCGACTCTTCCAACAGAGTTGGGGCTCCTGAGTGACCTTTCCAACGGGTAGGCTGAGACGACCTTGATGGGGTGACCTTGAAAGTAGTGCCGCAGCTTACGCGAGGCCACCAAGAGTGCGAGTAAGAGCTTCTGAGGCATGGGGTACCATGCTCTTGCATCCCGCAACACCGTGCTGATGAAGTACACCGGATGCTCGACGAGGGTGGGGGTGCTGACGTGGCCTGCGTCTTCCGGAGGTTGAGGCACCTCTTGAGATAATGGATCCCCCATTGTGTGGTCGCTTGGTGGGGCCTCTTCAGCCCCGGGGGCATCATCCTGCTGAGCTTGGTCCCTTGCCGCCGTTGTCGTGGTCCTCGCGAGGTTTTCCTGGTCTTGTGTTTCCCTGGCTGAGGCCGTAGTTGGGCGGGACGCGACCTTAGCCTAGCGCTCCTCCCGAACCGCCACCAGGGCTGCGCTGGCGGAGTAGGGACTGGTGGCAAGGTAGAGCACCAGGGGCTCGAGAGGGCGCAGCGCCACCATCACGAGGGGGGGGGGGCTGGTCAGGTATTTCTTGAGGTCTTGAAACACTTGGTAGGCCTCCTGTGTCCACTCAAATAGGCCCTTTTTCTTCATCAGCTTCAAGAATGGTAGGGCGCGCTCCCCCAGCTTGGAGATGAAGCGCCCTAACGCGGTCACGCGACCGGCAAGCTTCTGCATTTCCTTGAGGGTTTGTGGCGGACTCATGTCTTAGATCGCTTTGACCTTCTCCGGGTTGGCCGCAATCCCCCTGTGGGACACGAGGAAGCCCATCAGCTTGCCGGAAGGGACCCCGAACACGCACTTCTCCGGGTTGAGTCGCAGGTCTACCTGGCGGAGGCTCGCGAAGGTCTCCTCCAAGTCCTGGAGCAAGGTCCTTGCTTCCCGAGATTTCACCACAATGTCATCGAGGTAAGCCTCGGCGTTTCTCCCGAGTTGCCGGCCCAAGGCAATGCGCATCAGCCATTGGAAGGTCGCGCTTGCGTAGCACAACCCGAACGGCATGCAAGTGTAGCAGTATACCCCACATGGGGTGAGGAAGGCTGTCTTATCCACGTCTTCTACCGCCATCTTAATCTTGTGATAACCCGAAAACGCATCCAGGAAACACAGCAGGTCGCACTTAGCGGTGGAGTCGACGATCTGGTCGATGCGGAGAAGCGGGAACGGATCTTGGGGGCAGGCCTTGTTGAGGTTGGTGAATTTGACGCACATGCGCTCCTTTCCCCCCTTTTTTGTCATGACAACAGGGTTCACCAGCCATTTGGGGTAGCGAACCTCGCGAATAACACCTGCTGCCTCCAGCTTGCAGGTTTCTTGGACGATGAAGGCCTGTTTCTCCGTGTACTGCCGCCTCGCCTTCTACTTCACAGGGCATACATTGGGGCACACCTTCAGGTGATGCTCAATCACCTCCCTTGGGACCCCCACTAGCTGCTTGGGTTCCCATGCGAACACCTCCTTGTTCGAGCGCAAGAACTTCACCAACGCCTTCTCTTGGTCAGGGTCGAGGTCGGCAGCTATGGTGAAGGTGGCTCCTGAGGACCCGTCTTCCTCAACTGGCACCTTCTTGGTCTCCGCCTTATCCTGAGTGAAAAACTGCTTCTTCTTGGTCGGTGCAGCTTCCTTGGCCTTGGAGGCGTCCGTGTCGGCGGGCTGCACCGCCGCGACGGTCTTGAGGGCAAGCTTGAGCGCCATAAGAGCCTCCTTGGCATCTCCAGCTATGGTGAGGACGCCCTTGCTTCCGGGCATCTTCATGAGGTTGTAGGCCGGATGGGTTGCCGCCATGAACTGAGCCAGGGTAGGGTATCCGAGGATGGCGTTGTACGGGAGGCCGATGTGAGCAATGTCGAAGTCGACCAGCTCCGTGCGGTAGTTGTCACAGGTGCCGAAGGTAACGGGAAGGCGGATCTGCCCCAGGGGACTGGAGGAACCACCTCCGACGCCTGAGAAGGGCTTGCTGGGACGATGCCGCTCCAGCGGTACATGGAGGAAGCTGAAGGTCTCCACCGAGAGCATGTTGAGGCCGGCACCACCGTCGATGAGGGTTTTGGTGATGGCCACGTGGTAGATGGTGGGCGTGCAGAGCATTGGGAGCGCGCCCGAGCAGGCGGTGGTGGCGGGGTGATCTTCAGAGTCGAAGGTCAGGTCAGCCTTGGGCGCCACCCAACCCCGGGGAGCTCCTTGCCGCGCGAGGACGGTGCTAATCTTGCGAAAGAATGACTTGGCGTGGCGGTCTGAGGGTGGCGCTTGTGAGCCACCGAGGAGGGCCACGACCACGCGGGGCGTCGGAGCCGCGAAGCACGCAACGAAGAGACTACGCAGCTCCTCCCAAGATGCCACCGTGGACCCGGGAAGGTTGAGTAGCCAGGCACGCGGGACGCCAGTGAGGGCCACAGGAAGCCAGCTGGCCATGACCTTGTCGTTGCGCCGGCCTTAAGGACGGCCTCCTCGTACGCCAGCAGGAAAACCACCAGGTCCGCTATGCCGTCGTAGCGCGGTGGCATCTCTGGCTTGAACTTGGGCAGCCACTGCACCCGCTATAAGGCGGGGGCCATGAGGGCGAAGCGCAGTGTTGGAGGAGTGCGGGCTGACGGAAGGAAAGCTCCGGCGCACCCCTACCTGGCGCACCAAATGTCGGATTTAGGATTCCAGCAAAACCCTTGAGGTTCAAACACTGGGGTGCGCATGAAGATTTCCCCCTACCGAATCTTGCCCTTAGCCTCGCCACGATCTCTAAGCTTAGCTCAATGAACTCACAACACAAGAGACACAATATTTATACTGGTTCGGGGCACCGTTGTGCTGTAATACCCCACTCCAGTGTGGTGGTGGTGGTTTGCCTCTTGGGCTGATGATGAATAGTACAAGGGAAGAACAGCCTCCTGAGGAGAGGTGTTCTTGTGCTTGGTGGGTGCGAGGATGAACTGAGTTCGTTCCCGCCTCCTTTCTACTATGGTGGCTAGTCCTATTTATAGAGGCCCGGGTCTTCTCCCCAAATATTGAGCGGGAAGGGATCCAACAACGACCAATTTGAAAGGGGACAACTAGTACAAGCTATCCTGACTAAAGGTGGTCTTCGCCTGTCAAAGGCACTGGTGGTGACGCCGTCTTGGGCTCCATGATGACCTCCGTCCTGCCGGCCTGCTGGCCTTGGTCTTGTTGCACCGATATGGAAACCTTTGCCTGATGCCTCGGTACTCTGCGCCTGCGCTTGCCCCCTTGCCACCTTTATATAGACACCGGAGAGGGCTAGGGTTACACAGAGTCGGTTACAATGGTAGGAGATCTACATATCCGTATTGCCAAGCTTGCCTTCCACGCCAAGGAAAGTCCCATCCGAACACGGGATAAAGTCTTCAATCTTGTATCTTCGTAGTCTTGGAGTCCGGCTGACGATGATAGTCCGGCTGTCTGGACACCCCCTAGTCCAGGACTCCCTCAGTAGCCCCCGAACCAGGCTTCAATGACGATTAGTCCAACGCGTATATAGTCTTCGGTGTTGCAAGGCGGGTTCTCCTTTAAGTTCCATGTACCTGCCGAACAGTGTCCGGCTTTTTCGTAAATGCTGCGCTCCTTGGCTTCCACGCCCAATAATGGCCTTCCTCCACGCGTCGCACGAATGCGAAAAGCCAGGGTATCTTTTATGTTTTACCCCCTAGCTGCGCAAGTAATCTGCCAATAAGAGAGGTAAGAATCCAGATCCAAATCACACCATCTTCCTTCCGCGAGTACTCATCGGAACGCCTCAGACCGAAAATCCATTCCACCATGGACCGTCGACATGGCTCCTCCTCTCGCGCTCCCAGCCCTCTGCCAGGAGATTGGAGGAGATGTTCTGTCCCTCACAACGAGCTAGTGACGCTCCAAGCGGAGGGATACCTTCCTCCGGCCTTTATGGTTCCGGTTCGAGCCGGGCTGGCCACCTACAAAGGTGGGAAGCAAGCGGAGGCTACCCCAAATCCCAACAAAGGGGAGCGGGTATGCTTCGTCCCCTATCTGATAAGGGGGCTCGGATTTCCTGTACATCCGTTCCTCCGCGGGCTTCTGGAGTTCTATGGGCTTCAGCTCCATCATCTCACGCCCGCCTTGATTCTACATATAGCGGGCTTCGTAGCTCTTTGCTAGCTATTTCTGGGCATCGAGCCCCATTTTGCGCTGTGGAAGAGGTTATTTTGCCTCGTACCCCGCTCTCATGAGGGGTCCATATATCAAGTGGGCGGTGCCGAAATATGGCGCATCGCCGGGACCGAATATCCATCCGGAACCCCCTAAGAAGGCGTCCGAAGACTGGCCTTCTGAATGGTTTTACGTAGAAGACGCTCCACTGCCGGACCCTGTTCGGATCGGCCTCCCGGAGTTCAGCAATGCTCCTCTGAAGAAACGCCTGAGTTGGCGTCCGCGGAGCCCCCAGCTGGAGGAAGACAAGATCGTCCATTATTTGATGGGCCGGATAAGGTTACTGGCCCATTCCAGACTGACCATGATCGGAGTCATGGCCACGTGCATTATGCGGGGGGTGCAACCGCTGCAATACAGAGGCCACCCCATGTGGGATTTCAACGGGGAGAATGATGCCACTCGTCACGGCCGCCAAGGGTCGGGATCAGCCGAAGACCTGGTGAAGATCCTTTCCGGCCTGTACAAAGGGGAGAAGGAGGACTTCCTCCAGACGAGCCCATTGAATGGGTTCTCCATGAACAACCCTCGAAGCTGGGTAAGAGGACGTTCATTTATCCGGCCCATGCTTTCAAAGTTAAGTACCTTACTTTACGGTTTTTACGCAGGACCTGCGCCGGACTGTGGAGAGCATACATAGCCCGGCTCCACAGCCCGAGGATCCGGAAAGATCCCTTGATCCGTCCTCCGAAGAGGATCCGGATATAAAGGTGGAGCTAATTGACGGGGTGTTTCACCAGCTCAGCATGGATAATGCTCTAGTCGCCATTACGGCTGATTACCCCGGCCTATCTCCGGCTCCCCAGGTGATTGTGACCGAAGTCCTAACACCATTGTTTCCGTCCTTGCGTATTTCTGACCGCCGTATACAATGGTGTCTCGCAGGAGGTACCTTCAAGGCAGGAAGCCGAACCCGCGGCGGCCGGCCAACAAGGGTCAGTCCGGCCCAGCAGGCGGAAGAGGAGTGCGGCACGGAGCGAAATGTCGCCGCAACGGTATAGCTCGCGGTTGTATTTTAGGACAAAGTTCCTAGGAAGTGTTTGAATGCTCATGACCTTTGCAGGAGAAAGAGCACCCGCCGGACTGTGGGCGTAGGAGTTGCCAACCCAGCTTCTGCCAGCCCGGCTCCAACGCCTGGTCTGGAGGGGGAGGCGAGCGCAAGGCGCGAGCCGGATACTCCTCCTACGGAGGATGCCGACAGACTGTCCGCCACCAGGTCTGAGGTGGAGAGCGCCATGAACCATAGGTGCCGCCGGACAGTTTTTCGTGACGCGTGCTTCTCCCCCGAGGCGTTGAATGCCTTTAACGCGGGGGACACACACCTCCGTGCTGCTCAAGATGGTTTGACCAGAGCCGCGGAGCAGTATGTAAAGGACATACGGGTAAGAGATTTTAATAGTTGTATATGCCAGTAGCCCCCGAGACTTAAAGTAGTTAGTGTAACTGATTTAAGGATCATTTTATATGCAGGATCTTACGGGGAAGAATACCCAATTGTCCCAGGAGCTAGAAGAGTGCAAGGCCCAACTTGAGGCCGCACTTGCTGCCGCAGGAGGAAACACAGAGACCCCTCCTGGTAACACATTATTTTAAAAAGATAAGCGGTGTGCGGCGTGCTTGTGAGTCTGACAATGATATTGCAGATGTTGCCGGACTGGATCCGGACAAGCAACAACTACTGCGCCAGCTAAAGGCCGGAGAGAGGGTGCTGACGAAGGTGCAGCAGGAGAGGAACAAGCTCCAGGATGCCCACACCCAGCTTGGAGAGGAGCTGAAAGGTGTTCGGGCCGAGCTGTCTGGCTCCGTAAAGGAGAATCAGCGGCTTCGTCGCGGCATCTATAGCAAGTGCTTGAGCGAACTCCTTTGAAAAGAAGAGATCGGCGAGGAAGTCAATTGATAGAAATATGTCTGTAGGTGTATGTAACGCCCCGGACACACCCGCCGATGGTCGTTACTCCTGGCGGGATCTAGACTGGCCCCACAGATCAATACTAGTCTTTTCTGCGCACTTTGTCCTCACTCGTGCGCACCCGGGAGCAACTTCCCAGTCGGTCACCCATCCTAGAACTACTCCAAGCTGAGCATGTTAACTTTGGAGTTCTGTCCGAATGGGCTCCCGGAAAAGAAGGAATTCCTTATTGATATGAGTAGTCTATCATCCCTAATAAGCCAGGCTATCAAATACACCCACACTCAGAGGAACCGACGTCCTCGTCGGGCCACATGAACGTTCCCTCTTGGCACAACCGTCTGTGCATCCAGTCCGGTACATGTGCCATGTCGTGTGCCATGACGGGTCACAAATGTCATGAACAACATGACCGCGCACCTGTCCACAACCATCCGTGTAACCGCGAGGGTCGGCTCTGATTACCAACTTGTCACGCCCAATATGCGACCCTATCCAAGAGGAACTCGAAGGTCCCACCAAGGATAGACCCTCATATTGAAATGCTTTTGCAAGGTGGATATCATTACATCAACATTACATAATAGAAGGGGATACATACATAAGGCATACACTGCCACACGAATACAACATCATCATACAAGAGATCAACATCCGACTACGGATGATACATAAACAGAAACTCAAACAATATCCACCCTGCTAGCCTAGGCTGCCGACCTGGAACCTATCCCCTGATCGAAGAAGAAGTAGAAGAAGAACTCCAAACAAGCAAACATCGCTCTCGCGTCATGATCATCGCAAAACCTGTACCTGCAACTGTTGTTGTAGTAATCTGTGAGCCACGAGGACTCAGCAATCCCATTACCATGGGTATCAAGACTAGCAAAGCTTAATGGGAAAGGAAGGGGTAAAGTGGTGAGCTTGCAGCAGCGACTAAGCATATATGGTGACTAACATACGCAAATGAGAGCGAGAAGAGAAACAAAGGAACGGTCGTGAATCTAGCAATGATCAAGAGGTGATCCTGAACACCTACTTACGTCAAACATAACCCAGAAACCATGTTCACTTCCCGGACTCCGCCGAGAAGAGATCATCACGGCTACACACGCAGTTGATGCGTTTTAATTCAGATCTGGTGTCAAGTTATCTACAACCGGACATTAACAAATTCCCATCTGCCACATAACCGCGGGAACGGCTCTCGAAAGTTTATACCCTGCAGGGGTGTCCCAACTTAGCCCATGACAAGCTCTCGCGATCAACGAAGGAATAGACCTTCTCCCAGGAAGACCCAATCAGTCTCGGAATCCCGGTTTACAAGACATTTCGACAATGGTAAAACAAGACCAGCAAAACTGCCCGATGCGCCGACAATCCCGATAGGAGCTGCACATATCTCGTTCTCAGGGCAACACCGGATAAGCTAAGCGTACAGGTACCGACGAATCCAAGTTGCCAAGGAATGGTCCCGCACGATGCTCTAGTATGGACCAACACTTAGACAAGCACTGGCCCGGGGGGCTATAATAAAGATGACCCTCGAGATAGCGACTCCCAAGGGAAAAGTAGGTGGTGGTGAGGCAAATGGTAAAAGTCAATGTTGGGCCTTGCTGGACAAGTTTTATTCAAAGCGAACTGTCAGGGGGGTCCCATAAATCACCCGACCGTGTTAGGAACGCAAAATCCGGGAACATAACACCGGTATGACGGAAACTAGGGCGGCAAGAGTGGAACAAAACACCAGGCATAAGGCCGAGCCTTCCACCCTTTACCAAGTATATAGATGCATTAATAATATAAGAGATATTGTGATATCCCAACCAAAATCCTGTCCACCATGGAGAAATCTTCAACTTCACCTGCAACTAGCAACGCTATAAGAGGGGCTGAGCAAAGCGGTAACATAGCCAAACAACGGTTTGCATAGGAAAGGTGTCAAAGGTTAGAGGTTCATGGCAATATGGGATGGCTTGATAAACAGGTAATAGGTAGCGCAGCATGGCGATAGAATGAAGCAACTAGCATAGCAATGATAGTAGTGAGATCCAGGGTAGCGGTCATCTTGCCTGAAATCCCGCAAGGAAGAAGAACGAGTCCATGAAGAAGACGAACGGATGAAGCCGAACCAACCGTAGACGAACGAATCCTCACGATCGCAACGAAACAGGAACTAACAAGAAGAAGCACACAACAAGGTAAACACACCACACATGGACAAGACATGATGCACAACAAGCATGATGCATGACCAAGCTACATGAAGCTACTCATGGCAAGAGATGATGCAAACAAGAACAACACATCAAGGCAAGTTTAAATGAGGCCGGGAACAACATATAACAATTCCGGTAAGTCCTCATATGCAAATTTCGAAATTGGTCCAGAACTGAATAAACATTATGTTCAAGTTGTCAAACAGCAAGTTAAAATGCATCATGATGATCTACATGAAATTCTAGTCAAGTTACATATAAAGTTCATTAGATTCGGAGCTACGGCCTAGAAGATATGAGCAAAACAAGTTAAACATGGCATTGATGCAAAATGCATACAAACATCAAGCAAACAAACCAAAACAAGGATGCAACATGATAATATGAAACTACATGCAAAATCAAGCAAGTTTCATATAGAGCACACTCAAAACGGAGCAACGGGGCAACACATACACTCTATACAAGTCATAACAACAATCTGTCCATAACAACAACTAGGCATATTGCAAGCATCAAAACAATATGCTACAGCACCCCAACATAATAACAAAAGGCATGGGCATGAAGTACAGGTAAAGCACTACAAAACATGAACACTGAGCTATCTCCAGAAACAACTAGAATATGCTCCAAAACACATGGTAAGATTGCAAATAATAACAGTTTCAGACTTTAGCAGAAATAACATCATGTTGCAATGTTTAGAGCAAGCAAACAACATGTTACAGGAACATATCATGGCAAACAAAGGCATGGCATGAATCTACTAAAAGCATAGATCAAAAGACCCTTACTGACCATGAGCCAAAAGGGCATAGAAAATATGATGGCACCCATGTAAACATGGCAAGTTATATTACAGATTCATACATGGCAGGAACAACAATAAGTAGGCATGTTCGTGAGTTTGAATCACTCACCACATAGCAATACATGGCATGGCAAGGCAACCAACAGTAAGAAGGCATGTTTATGAAGCTAAGAATGGCAAGAGCAAGGTCATAGGGTGCATGGATCACTAGGAAACAATCATGGAAACATTGAACTTAATGTTAACAGGCTGATAGCAACATCATTTAGCAAACTTTAGAGCAATATAACAACATGTTACAGCAGACTATAATTGCAACCAAGGGCATGAATGGATAGAGAAAGACATGCAGATCAAAACATGTTTATAGAACATCTCCAGATTATGCATAGAATGATTAGTAGCAACATGTTTACATAGCAACAAAATATAACAGAATCTGCCTAGCAAAACAGCAACATCATGTACACTACTTAACAAGCTTGATTCACTCACCACAAGTCATTGCATGACAATATAAGTATAGCATCATAAAGAAGGCATGTTTGTGAAACAAACCAAGTCAAGAAAAAGTCCATAGCATGCAAGGATCAAATATAGCAACCTTGGCCAAATTGAATAACAAGTAAACAATCTGCCAGGAAACATTTTGAAGCAAAAGTAGAGCACTCAAATGACATGCTAGACTACTCCATAATTGCAAACAAGGGCATGAATGGATAGACAATAACCATATGTTCAAAACACCCTTACTGAAGTATCTCAAAATATGCATGGATCTCTCTGTAGCATCAAGTTTACATGGCATCAAAATAACAACAGAACAGGGACCAAAATCAGCAATATCACGAAGCCTAGTTTGCATGCTTGTGCTAGTCACCACATTGATCACAAAAATACATGGCATACACCCCTGGAAAGATGGCATGGCATAGATCAAAACACATGAAGACATCAACCTCATAGGATGCACGCATCAATCATGGCAAAAATGATAAATGAGCAAGTTATAACAGTTTCAGCAGATTAACATCAACATGCACTCTTCTAACAACATTTCGGGCATCAAGATGAGCTCAAATGAAAATGATGCAATGGAATGAAATGAAGTACTCGTCGAGAAGAACAATTTGACATATTACACACACGAAACGGAGCTACGGATGCAGAGATACAGCAGGTCAAACATGGCATGATAATGTCAGGGATTTGGGACTTGGTGGTTTCGGGGGTCAACCTGCGAGATCCGGATCTGGGGCACGGTTGACGAGGATGGCCGGAGGTCTTGCCGGAGACGAAGGAGAGGCGACGGAGGGCACGGAATACGGCGGATCCGGCGGAGGGCGAGG